>NC_056750.1:642097078-642137891 GCF_019279795.1 Protopterus annectens
ACAAATGTAAAATAAAATAAATAAATATGTGCCCTGGGTCTGTCAGTGTGTCAGGTTAATAGCACCAACTTTCTAAATGTGTCCCTGAGGTTGTTATGCAGTGTCCCTGATTCAGTGTTCATTCTTCCCCATTCGTACGAGAGGTCTGCTAGTGAGAGAAAGCGTATGTTCCGCCGACTACCTTAGAAAGATGATAGAATAATAGGGTTGGGGTTACCACCTGTCCACCTTTGCGAGGGACACTCCCCTTTGGGTAGTTGTGTCCTGCAAAATAAATGTAATTATGGCAAATGTCCTGTGATTTAGGGCAATGATTTCCTATATTGACTGTAGTAGTTGAATAAAACAATTATTTTGTACCTGAAACACCTAAATGTTATAAGAAACAGTATAAGCAACTATAATGCTACAAGAATAACCTTTTATTTAGGCAAAACAGTGAAGTACTCTTTCTACTCGCTGTGGGCATGTGTTGCCCTGCAAAGTCTGACATCTCTACATACAGGTCCTATAGGGCTGCCACCATTCCAAATGGCCAAAGTGGGACATGTCCTGTAGAAATGTCAGACTTTCCAGGACAAAACATACCTACAGCCATGCATAGTACAGAATTATACTTATTTGCACAAATAAAAGCTTAATCTAGTAACATTTGAATTGCTTATGCTACTTCACATAACATATAGAAGTTTCATATGTAAATTAACTGTTTTATGCAACTATTAATGAAACATAGAATATAATAATGTCCTGTAATTAGGACAGTTATGTCTTGACTATTTTCGCAGGACACAACTGCCTAAAGAGGGACTGTCCCTCGCAAAGTGGGACAGGTGGTAACCCTAAAGTCCCATCTTGGCCAATTGAAAAGGTGGCAAACCTATAATAGGTATGCGGTAGCATGACTCTGCCGACAGATGTGGCTCCCACAACCCAACTACTTGTCTGTATTGAAGAGTCTTGGTTCCCATGTATCAGCCAGATGGGAGCAGATTGTATGAGGAACACACAAATAATATGATTAAGTCACTGTACAGGCCGCTGATTCCGTACAGTCGAATGCCATGCCGTCGCCTAATGGGCAGCCATTCCTGATACTGTAGTCATGTAGTCCGATGTAATAGGCATCACAAGGTGGGAGCAGATTGCATGAGGAACACACAATATGATTAATTCACTGGACAGACCGCTGATACCGTACAGTCGAACGCCATGCCGTCGCCTGTCATGTAATCCAATGTGATAGGCATCATAAGGTGGGAGCAGATTGTATGAGGAACACACAAATAATATGATTGATTCGCCGGACAGGCCGCTGATTCCGTACAGTTGAACGCCATGCCGTCGCATAATAGGCAGCCATTCCCGAAACTGTAGTCATGTAGTCCGATGTAATAGGCATCACAAGGTGGGAGCAGATTGTATGAGGAACACATAAATATGATTGAATCACTGGACAGGCCGCTGATTCCGTACAGTCGAACGCAATGCTGTCACCTAATGGGCAGCCATTCCCAATACTGTAGTCATGTAGTCTAATGTAATAGGCATCACAAGGTAATATTGTGGTCCTCGCTCTCACCCAGGGGTGTGAGTGAGAGATGCAAGCACCAATGTTGGTGCATTTGCAAGTGTGGGAGCGAGCAGGTGTAAGCGTG
The DNA here is from genome assembly GCF_019279795.1 of Protopterus annectens. NCBI lineage: Eukaryota > Metazoa > Chordata > Ceratodontiformes > Protopteridae > Protopterus > Protopterus annectens. Next base: position 642,098,737 of record NC_056750.1, read on the forward strand.
TTTGGCTACCAGTATGTGAGTACTGCACTGGTAAAGCAATGTAGAGGCTAACCGAGTGTAAGAGGCTGTAACCAGAGGTCAGCAGTGCTTAACATCGCGCAAACCCACACACACCCGCTCCCAACTGCTTTAATGTGCCTTACTCCCTCTGTATCCAATAGGCTTGTTCTGCCCTGCAACCAAATAAACGTCCTTTGCAAGGGTCGGAACCAGGACCCTGCGCACACAGCTAATGTGTATTACCAATACGCCATGGCAGATATACAGACAATGGACAGTACCACAAACATATCATACAGCGCAGTCATTCAATAGTATAGGAATGTATCCCATCATGTAGATGTATATGTGAGTGTTTATGTCCAGCATATAGGTACATACATATATAAAGATTTATTAGGAACATACCATGTGGCAACAAAGCATTACAAACGAATGAAATGGGAAACACCAGCGACACTTGTATTATGTAGTGGTGTTCTATGTAATCTCAAGACTCCCTCAGACAGACATGTGTTAGTCATACATGCAAATAGTTGTACATTGGCCGTATACATCACTCTGTGCATGTAACGTACATTAACACAACAGTACCTGTCCAATCATTATGTGTGAACAGTACTCTTGCCAGGTGCTGTATGCAACATGATCATCATGATAAAGGTAAATGAGATAACCATAGAGGGACTGGTAGTGTTGTGTGTACAATGGGGCTGTCCACATCACGTGTACCTGGACCATATAGGAGTGATGTGCATACCAGGATCGTGTGCCTGAGGGACAGGGGTGAGGATAAACAGGAGTATGTTGTGATGCACATTAAAAGGGTTTCATGTGTCCAGTGGGCACGTGTGTGTAATGGACAGCTATGTATAGGGCAGATGTTGTCCTAGGAGCAGACTGGCCTTATGTTTCTGTAGGTGAGGGACAGATGTTGGGGAAGGAGTGTAGGTATGACCGTGGAGGATAGGTAGGATCACAGAAAAGACAGCATACAGGGTTGGTACACGACACGTGGAGGGGGATACACCCCGGACGGGGATGGGTGTTCGGCATTCACAAGCCCATGGGAACAGTGGAACGGAGGTCCCCAGCCACAGGCAACTGCCACTGCACCTACACAGCTGCAAAGGAGGCAGTGCTGGGGGCTGTCCAGGAGGGGCAGCATCACCCTGTAAATGTGACACTCCGCCCTTGAGCTGGTGTATCTGGCTTCGGAATTACTTAGGGAGCCACCAACACAACACGTCCGGGGACGCATGACAGCAGACATGTACCTGTCTAGTCCTGCTCCCAGGGGGGCATGCTCCATCCTCAGTGGTGGTACCACCAGAAGGTGGTGCAGAGCCAACAGAGGTTGATATCTATGGCTGGGCACCAGATGGGTTAGTGCTCGGTGCCATGGTCAGCTGAAGTGGGACAGGAGGTTCTGCCGGGACCTCCCAACTCATTTAGCCTATGGTGTTGCATTCTAAACCCACATATGGCTTAGTGATAGACAACAGCATATAGGATTACCTACGACAGTATGCATAGATATCACCAGCAACCCAACACAACAGATGGTATACATTTGCAGCGGGAGCACAACACATGCATATATACTGCATGCCATCTGTACAATGTGTAGTAGACGTGTGACCGCAGCTATGAATGGTTGTCCATTACTGGCTTGTCACTGGGAATCCCAAACAGTGTCTGTCATACCACTGTCTCATGTGACACATGTCCAGTCAGGGATGTGATGGCAGTAACACATCCCTATCATGTACCGTCTGCAATCCTCACACCATGCTTCTGCTGTGCACAGATATGTGTTCAGTGTGTAACACAGGAAACAAATGGTTGCACATACTGACAGTTCACAGATGGCCCTACAGATGGGGGTCCCTCATGAACACAGTACTGTCATGTCTGTATTATAACTTGCAGAATAGCCATTACCACACACGTTAAACAGGCAGTAGTCTCAATGCAACATAGCTACACTTACATGCTGTAGTCATGTGTGGCACATCACCCTCCTGTCTTTAGGCTATTTCCCACTGTGGAAAATGATTGAGGTACATCCAGATATCATCTGTGATGCCGTGTCAGAACACCACATACAGGTACCACTCACAGCGACTGTCATGGCCAGATAACAACATGTTTCCCTAGATAGTGTACTGTGTTTATCATGCAGATGGCTATGGGAACACCATCACAGCTGTACCACATACAATCAGCTACAGGAGGACTGCAATAGGTTTAGAGGTCATCACCTATGTCCATCACTTACAATATACATGCTGCTGCTGTGCAGATGTACTCCTTCACATCCACCAGAGAGTATGTGGGTGGGACAGGCAAAGTACACCAGGGAAGGGCTTGGAGACTTAACCATAAGCATCATCTGCCACATGCCGAACAGTACAGGGGTCAAACCCCTGACTACTCATTACTATTACATGAGCATGACGTTACAACATGTTGCTGTGCTGTAAGAACATATATGTGTGTAGGTGAGTGACATCTGCAACAGAGATATAGTAGACATGCATTAGGTGAGGCACACATGGCTGTCCACGTGAACGGATGCCATTGTCACCACAACCACACTCTCTAATGGACAAACATTGACACCTTTGCCAGGGCTACAAATACACAACATAACTACTTAGTTTGCCACACTGCAGTAATGCACCACAGGACCACATGCACCACAGGGGAGATCTGGAGGTTCTATGGGCTAGGGCATGTGAAAGTGCTTGACATCTGTTGGTATGCCAACGAGGGTTATACTGGGAGTGACTGTGGTTGGGAGCATCACAACCCACATGGAGACACAGGGTGCCAGTATTGGCATGCAGGTATGCATTGCTTCATGGGTGTGTAGTGGTTGGCTGTACAAGGCTGGGTGAGGGGTAATCCTTGGCATCACGTCACCTGACAATGGTGTACAGTGCAGGGGTGTAGTGTCTGCAATGTCCCACATAGATGGGTACTGCATTATCTAGCCTGACATCTTGGTTACCAATGTGTATGGCCATAGCTTTGCAATGCATGCCATGTCTGTGTTTGATAGTTCTTCACATGGACATTGTCTGGGATGTGCATGTCCCACAATACTGTACAGTGACATGTATAGGTGTACCTGGTTTGGCAGACACATGTTGTGTACACAGCCTGTTATCCCCCGATATGCCAATACTGGCCTGGTGTGGCGAAACCTGCTTATAGTGAGCAGGTCGACCCTACACCTGTATGGATAGTATGATACAGGTATTCCGTGGTGTCAGTGGCATGGGTCCATACAGGGCACATGTGTACAGCATTGTCTGGCCTCTGTGGATCACATTTGATGGCACCACATATGTTGCAGGCATTCAGTGCAGAACATAGTGAAGGCACAATGTCCGCATATATGTGCCTATTGTACCGCTGTACAGGGTGCCATGTCCTCTGCAGGCCACTGCATTCACTCCATGCCTACTATCTGTCATCAATGTGTATGGTACTAGCAACATAGCGGGATATCCTAGGCAAGTTCGTTAGTGCATGGCACATGGGTGCGGGACATATACCGGGTACTAGTAGGGCTGCATACTTTGTTCACTAGGCCTTTTGCTAGATGTATGGGTATGGCTTGCCAACACAGTCCCGTGGCTGACTGACAGCTGTACTCCATGTGAGGTGGCCAATGTGTCATAAGACAGATACCATATAGGAAAACTACAAAATCCGCTCCCAAACATGTCTAATGGTAAGACAATCACGGCCACCTCTACACAGGCTCTGACAAACACACACTCCATGTCCTGTATACAAACCCCTACCATATCACACTGCAGCAATACATGTTTAGGGCACGTGCTACGGCAAATACTACAAAGCACTGTACTTGTCTCATGCAGACAGACAGACAGACAGACACACACACACACACACACACACACACACACACACACACACACACACACACACTTGGCATGTCTGGTATTAAAACAAAGACCTAACTACATTATTACACTACAGCATTACGCAGTTACAGAACACGCTACCGAGATTACTGGGACACAGCACTCCCAGAGGTGTACTTGTAGATGGGTGACATCATCAGCCTTGCCAAAGGTGAGTATAAGAATTGTATGGAGTGTGAGCAGTCTAAAAGCATTACTCAGTCCTCAGGCAGATGGACGGACACACACACACGGCAAGTGTGGGATTAGAACACCGACCTAACTACTTTATTACACTACAGCATTACCCAGTTACAGAATGCGCTTCCGAGATTACTGGGACACAGCACTCCCAGAGGTGTATTTGTAGGTGGGTGTCATCATCAGCCCTGCCAAAGGTGGGTATACAAATTGTATGGAGTGTGAGCAGTCTAAAAGCAATTTACAGTCCTCTGGCAAACGGGGACAGACACACACACACACACACACACACACACACACACACACACACACACACACACACACCAGTGGTGGGAAAGGAACACCTGCCTATTTACAGATCACTATTACAATACTACATACTTACGAGTCGCGCCACACAGACTACACATTTCAAGGCTGTCATTATGACCTTCTAGGAATGCGGACATCAACAGGGATGCTGACAGTTAAGATGTACACACCTGTGAACCTGCGTGTTTAAAGTAGGAATCCATCCTGAACTGGAGTATGCCCATTTGTGGAATGGACGACTACTACCACTATACAGGGTTACAATGGCCATGCCCATACACAGTGGCACATAACCGACACAAGGTGTCACTGGGCATGCTCACACACTTAGTAGCACAGGGCTGTTCGGAATGCACTGTGTCCATCTACACAAGGTTATACTGGGCATGCTCATACACTTAGTAGCACAGGACTAACTGGGATGCACTCTGATTCTAAACATGGAAGGCCACAGTGGCCATGCTATTACAGGCAGACATAAAAAACACATTGTAATGGACTCTGGTGTTAGCAGTTGTCATTGTTAGCAAGAACGCTGCTCTACATATATTCGACAATGGATGTATCATCCTATACCAAGCATAATATCACCACTCGTAGTGATGTCTTGCTAGGAGTGGAAACAGCCTGACCAACACAATGAGCCTTGCTGCTTGAACAACACAATGAGCCAATGTCCTGCTATAAGTATGAGGTTGTCCAGTGTCTGTCATTCTGAGATGACATGGCTGACAGTAGACAGGCTTTTGACACATATCACATGCATCCATGATTCAAGGGAGTGGGGATAATACCAAAGTCGCATCCGCCCATACAGTGCCATTCCAAGGCAAATGTCCTAAACACAGGATAAAGTACAGTTTTGTACCTACCATAAATGTAGATATTAGAGTGCTCATACAGCTGCAGTCATTACAGATGGGTTATCCTGCCATCAGGCGGGTCCTCGGTCGGCCGAATTCCAAAGTCTAGGTCCGGCGTCGGTTGTTGTCGCTTCTTCCCTGACGTCAGTGCGTTAGGGGTATAAAAGAGGCAGCCACGCCATTTTCTTCAGTTTTTCTTGCCCCAGATGTCAAGTGCCCCCAGAAGGAAGGCAAAACATAAAGGTATGCAAACATGTAAAATAGAATAATCAAAAAAGAGTAGTTGCAAGCAAATATACCATAAGAGAATACCCAAAACAGGTTGGATGATAAGGTGTTTGTCATAAGGCCTGTCCTAAGAGGGGACGGGGGGGGGGTAACCTGGACTGCAGCTGTATGAGCACTCAAACATCTACATTTATGGTAGGTACAAAACTGTACTATGTTCATCGTGCATACAGCTGCAGTCATTACAGATGGGAAGAATCCCAAAGCTAAGTAAGGGTGGTAGGCATTAAGTGGAACTGGGAGGAGCGAGGATGCCCTGCAAGACTGCTGTGGCAAAACCCGCTCTAGATTTAGAGTATAGTGGAAGGTGATAGTGCTTGGAGAAGGTGTGCACTTAACTCCAAGTGGCTGATTCCAAAATGTCCTTGGTAGGAACCCCCCTGAGGAAAGCTGCAGAGGTAGCTGTGGCCCTGGTGGAGTGGGATCTGATGCATGCAGGCACAGTTTTTCCATGAAATGAGTAACAAAAGCGTATGCAGTGGGCTATCCATTTTGAAATTGTCTGTTTGGAAATAGCCTTTCCTTGAGCACCTCTAGCATAGGACACAGAGTTGCTCGGACTTCCTGAATGGCTTTGTCCTGTCCAAATAATAATGAAGTTGTCTGTGAATGTCCAAGGAATGTAGTATTCTTTCCCCTTTGTTTTGTGGATTTGGATAAAAGGTAGGTAGGTGGATAGTCTGATTCAAAGCTACACTGGATACTACCTTTGGCATAAAAGTAGGGTTGGTTCGTAAGGAAACTCTGTCCTGATGGAAAATGATGAATGGTTGCACAGCCATGAGGGCCTGTAGCAACGAAACCCTGCGTGCTGAGGTGATAGCCAGAAGAAAGGCTGTTTTTCAAGACAAGTATTGTAGTTCTGTTGAAGAAGCTGGCTCAAAGGGAGGAAGGGTCAGCTTTTCCAATACGAAGTTGAGGTCCCAAGCAGGGATTGGTGGTTTCCTTGGGGGTTTAATATTTTTTGCCCCTCTGAGGAACTGCCTTAAGAGAGGATGTGAGAATAAAGGAGGCTCTATGTTGTATTGTGCAGAAATGGCTGAAGCGTGGATCTTGATGGAGGAGAAGGAAAGTCCACTGTTTAACATCTCAGCTAGGTACTGTAAAATTTGAGGTATATTTATTACCCAAGGATTCTGGCCCTTTTCTTGATTCCAGGCACAAAATCATTTCCATTTGGCGGAATAGGCTTTTCTAGTAGAAGGTCTTCTGGCCTCCAAGATGACATCCTGCACCTCCTTGGAGAGGAGGGTCTGTTGGGAAATCAAGGAATTCTCCATGCAGCTAGATTTAGGGTTTTGAGCTGGCTGTCAAGAGTTTTGTAGTTGTGCTGGGACAAGAGAAGAGGGACTAGAGGTAGGATCCATGGTGGGGAATGTGTCAGGCTCTTCAGGAGTGGATACCAGTGTTGTCTTGGCCAGTCTGGAGCAATGAGAATCATTTGCGGCCTCTCTGCTCTGGCTTTTAATAGAACCTTGGGCCGCAGAGGTAGAGGAGGGAAGGCATAAACTGTCAATGTTGTCCAATTGAAAGAGAGTGCGTCCACTTTCCAGGCCTGTGGATGATAGGTCCTTGAACATAATTTTTTCAACTGGTAATTTCTGTGGGTAGCAGAGAGATCTATGTCTGGCTGTCCCCATGCCTGAGTTATCTTTGTGAAAACTTGAGGATGCAACTTCCATTCGTGTGGATCTGTCATATTTCTGCTTAGGGTGTCTGCCAGTGTGTTTTCCTTCCCTGGCAGGAATTGTGCCTGTAGCTGAATTTGCAATTCCAGTGCTGTGTTCCATAGGGTCATGGCTTGCCTGCACAGGGGGTATGAATGTGTTCCCCCCTGTTTGTTTACTTACCATATCACTGTGGTGTTGTCTGTCCTTATCAATAGCTGGCCTGGATGCAGTAGGTCTTTGAAGGTCATAATGGCATTTTGCACGGCTAGCATTTCCTTTTGGTTGATATGTAGGTGCTTCTCTTTTTGGGACCATTTTCCCAGAAAGCACTGATCTGTCATGTGTGCTCCCCAGGCATAGTCTGAGGCGTCTGTTGTGATGATTTGAGTTGCTTGAGGTACACAGAAAGGGAGACCTGTGTTTCTTTGGCATGCTTGAGCCCACCACAAGAATTCCTTTTGAAGGCATGGAATGAGTGGTATAACTGTTTCCAAGCTGTGGCTGTGTAGAGACCATAGGTTTTTTAGGTACCACTGAAGTTTCCTCATATGCAGCTTTGCACATGGGATTAGTAGGATGCAAGATGCCATGAACCCCAGAGCCTGCAGGACTTTCCTTGCAGTTAGCCTGGTGAAAGTTGCCATTTTGCTTAAGTACTGAGACAGTTGCCCTTGTTTGTCTGGCGTGAGGTAGGCCATCTGGGTGGTTGTATTCAAGCTGGCACCCAGGAAAATTATTTGTTGAGAGGGTATTAGTTTTGATTTCTTTTTGTTGACTGTGTATCCCAGGTAGTTGAACAGTTTTATTACAAACGCCAGGTGCTGCAATAGTATGTCTTTGCTGTCCACTTGGATCAGGCAGTCGTCCAGATATGGGTAGATTTGTATTCCTTGTAGTCTGCAGAAGGCGATTACTGATGCCAGGCATTTCGTAACCACTCTGGGCGCAGTAGATAAGCCAAAGGGCAATGCAGAGAATTGGTAATGGGTTGAACCTGCAAGAAATCTGAGGTATCTTCTGCAATCCTGTCTGACAGGGACATGCAGGTATGCCTCCTTGAGGTCCAATGTTACCAGCCAAGACTCCTTGCCCAGCATGGGAAGAAGTTGCTGTAATGTGAGCATCTTGAATTTTGGCACCTGTAGATATGTGCTTAGGATGGATAGGTCTAAGACAGGTCTCCAATCTTTGTCTTTCCTATGTACCAGGAATAGTCTGGAATAAAACCCTTGACCTTGTTCTTTTGCAGGTACCTCTTGAATCGCTTTCATGTCCATGAGAGCGGAAATTTGTTTTTGTGCCTCTGCCCTTTGATTTTGTGGCAGGTTTGGCATGCCTCTCATTTTTGGAAGGGTGTGAAAGTGGAATCTGTAGCCTCTGTCTATAATGTCCAGGATCCATTTGTCTTTTGTAACAATATGCCAGTTTTTTGAGAATAATGATAGTTTTCCGCCCAAAGGTGCTGCCATTAAAGCTTTGCTTGGCATGTGTAGGGGGAAGGCATTGTGTCTGTTTTCTAAATGACTGTGATCTATCTTCTCCACCTCTTGGGGTTGGTGCTTGCCACTGTCTGGCTCTGAAAGATCCTTGAGGTTGCCCTCTACCCCTAGGGCATCTGTATCGGCCCCTTTGAGGTCTGTCCGTGGCTGGAAAGGACCAATTTTTTGAATGCCAGTTTCTGCTGAAACGTGGAGGTTGTACCTGCAGGAAATCCTTTACTATTTGCATCAATTTAGCTTTTTCCACCATTTTCTTTAGTACCTCCTCAGCTTTAACACCAAACAATAGATCTTTTTGAAGAGGTGCATCTAATAATTTAACCTTGACATGATCTGGTAAGGTTTGCTCTTTGAGCCAAGCATGCCTACGTATAACAGACCCCGTAACAGCAGCTCTACATGAGGCCTCTAAAGCATCAAAACCACACTGCAAGGTATGTTTACCCACTTGCTCTGCACCACGCAACAAATCCTGTAACTCTTTTAAATCTGGTTGTTCTGGTTGTGCCATTTTGCTTTTCAACTGAGATAACAAAAACTGTTGATACTTTAGCATGTGGAATTGACAGTTTAATGCCCTCATAGTTAAAGTGGCCGAGGTGTACACCTTTTTCCCCCACCTTTCTAAAGCTCTGGAATCCCTCTCTGAAGGTAATGGGTTTTTAGCTGTAGAGGCCTTAATTCCCTTGGGACCCTGTGAAATAGTTTTTGGGTCAGCAGTATGACTTTCATATAAGAACTGGTGAGAATCAGGAACCCGGTAATACCCGTCTGGTTTAACAGGAGCTGGAGGTAAAGAATCTGGATTAAGGCTGGCTTCTGTGTACACATCATCCAATATATCTAAAACAGGAGGGATAGCCAGGGGCCTATGCTGTGGGGAGCAAAAGAAATTCCCTTAGCCTTTTCTTGGAATCTGAGAAATCTTGGCCTTCCCAATGAAAGTGTTCCCTCAATGTATGCAGGGTTTCCCCAAAAGAGTAGTCCTCTGGGGGGGGGGGGGGAGACCGAGGGAATAGACTCCTCAGCATCAGAGTCTTCAAAAGGTGAATAGGCGTAATCTTGGTCCTCAGAGTGTTCTGAGGTAATAGAAGCTTGATCTGAGAAAGGGTAGTCTTCCACTAATCTGGGTCTTTTGTCCGGGGGGGTTGGGAACCCCCGATAAAGAGTAATCAGATCCTCAGCCATTTTAAGCATCTGCTTTTTAGGCATGGGGCCTTGAGAGGAGGTCTGAGGACCCTGTTTTTTCGTTTTCATGGCTGCTTTAGATTTAGTGAAAGCTTTAATAGAAAAGGAGGAAGGCCTGAAAACACCTTGAGAAATGGCAGGCCTGTCTAAATTCTGAGTTTCCCAGCCAAGAGTGGCATCGGTATCTGCAGGAGGAATGGGGTCCGAGGAGCCTGCGACCTCGGGTACTGTAGTCACCAGTAATGAAGGGTCATCGGTACTCAGGGGCTGTGTAGGCGCCTCGCTGAGAACCGGAGAACCGGTAGTCGGCCTAAGCGTGGTCTCAGTAGTCGGTGCGGAGCTCGGATGTTGGTCCTTATCTTTGCGTCTTTTGCTCAAAACTGGAGTCGGAGTACCCGACAACATGATATAATTAATTTGCCAAAATAATGAAGGGCGAACTCCGCCCGGCGCTTAATAGTGCGCTTGTTGAATCTAGCACAAAAACGGCAGGCCGAGACATCGTGGTCTGGGCCTAAGCAAGGTATACAGAAAGAGTGGAAATCCTTATGCGGTATTTGCTTCCCACAAGTAATGCAATTATTAACTTTGTCTGACATCGGTCTGCGGCAAGAAAAGTTTCCCCAACAGGGTACTTAGCTTTCATGAAGACTTCGGCTGAAATACTTTCGTAAATCTCAGGAGCTGGCCGACCGGCACTTGCGAACTGCTTCTGCTTCGGGCACCGTGCGGCAAGAAAGACTGGAGAAAATGGTGTCGGCTGCCTCTTTTATACCCCTGCCGCACTGACGTCAGGGAAGAAGCGACGACAACCGACGCAGAACCTAGACTTTGGAATTCGGCCGACCGAGGACCCGCCTGATGGCAGGATAACCCATCTGTAATGACTGCAGCTGTATGCACGATGAACATCACCCTGACACCTACAGGACAACTGCATTGTTTTCTTATGCTAACCAGTGCTAGATGTGTAGCGTTCATTATCACAGTTGGTCACTGTAGATTCAATAATGGAGGAACACCTGGCTGATGGCTCTGTAGTGCACAATAGCACTACCACCATATACCTCAGAACCAGACATGTGGGCCATAACACACGCACGGACCGCTCCAGATGGTGCTGTCCCCACATACATAAACGCCACTCACATGTACGGACTGGTACCCCCACAAAAGGCATCACAGATGAGTCATGTGCAGAACACAGTGTCACATGCTGCATTCTAGGATGTAAACCTCAGACACCACCATGCCCTCGGACCAACACTCATCCATACATGTTGGAGGACATATACGAGTACAACACCATGTGACCCTTGACCAGTGGACTGTACCAAGCTGTACATCAAATGTAGAGAGTACCCATGTACTGACACAGTTGCATTATGTGTTATGCAATGCAATGATACTACTGTCTGTAACCAGGTCAGCTGTACACATACCAGGGGCACTCGGTACTTTCCAGCATTAGCAGATGACTGTTGCTGTACACTAGTACACACTCTCATGTATGTCATATCCACACATGTACCTGCCCTGGGTATGTACATGCCACACACACACACACACACACACACACACACACACACACACACACACACACACACACACACACGCACACACACACACGCACACACACGCACACACACACACACACACGCCATACATGTAAATAGCATAGCTGTTGTTGTCCTTTGTGCAAACAGGTGGCTACAGCCATTACACACATGCACATGGAATGTAGGTCCATGGCTGCTGAATGCTAATAGTACATAAGGTCTGATATCAATGTTGACAGAGGTAACATTCCCTCTGTACCGGTCACCCATTACACCTATCATATCATACAACAGTCCATGTGTCATGCATGTCATTACACATGTCCACCAATTGCAATGCCTACAAACATGCCCAAATGACAGGACTGTAGGACCTACACACATGTACATGTAGTGTTGTGCGTTCAAATAACATGCGTGTGCAGTTGGTGATGTATGCAGGTGATATGTATCCTAGTACATCATGCAGTTGCAATGCAGCCTCAACATTGCCAACTGTATATGGTGATATGCTGAATGTACGGAAAGATGTACCCTCAGGTATGGACAGATGTGTGGAAATAACTAAGCGGTGGGGCATCTTTGCAGATGGAGGTTTGCTAAGGACAGCTCACAGATGTGTCACAAGTGGTCCTACAATAACCTGTGTAACCGGTAAGCAATGGTTTCGTTAATTTAAGGACATGACACACAACTTAGACAGCGGTCAGGGTGACAGCAAAGGTAAATTACTTGACACCTGTTAACAGTTAAGACGTCCCGTGTGCATATATCAGCACTGTTGCCACAGGAAGCGTCAGTACAATTTGTAATGCGTGCAATACTGCTGTAAGGCTGTCATACATATCATCAGCTAGGCAGGTCTGTGATTCACAGTACTGGCATGTGTGGTTGAGTGTGCCCATATGTCATGTTTGGTGGAGAATACATCTCAATTGTTACTCACTCTCCTGTACACTAGTGTACACATCTGTAGACTGCAATGTCGAAAGCTTGACATAGGCAGGGGCGTGCATCTCACACATGTGAGATATCTGTATGTGCATGACAAAGGTGTATTTAGTACTGAATGCCAGAGTGTGTGTATGTGTGTGTGGGTGTGTGTGTATGTAGGGCTGTCCGGTCTTTGGAGTGAGGATGTATGCTACCATAGTGAACTGATAAGAAACCCCCCCATCCATGCAATGCATTCTACTATCCGTGTTGATGCCCCCGATCTTAGGCCATACTGACTACCTGTACATATCTATTCTCTGTGGTGCGTCATGTAGGTGCACAGTACTGTAATGATGATTTGCACATAGGCAGGGGTCCTCACCTCACCAGTAGCAACTGTGTGCGAGTGTGTGTTACTGTGTCAGTGAATCCGTGATTGTGTGGGTGTGTTACTGTGTCACTGAATACATATGTGTCAATACCTGAGTGTGTGGGTGCAGTTGTGTGTTGGCATCCTGTCATGGGAACGTGTATTACTGATTCCCAATGAGGCATCATACTTCCCACTGGCCAATACCCTTGTAATCAGCTAGACCGCTCTCTTACCTCACCACTCCATGTAACTGTACCTGTGATGCCACCCTTTATGGATGTCACGTCTGAAGCCACAGTAGCTTAATACACAGCTATCATGCTCTTGGATCAGTAGACATGTTTGGAACGTGGGACATTCTCACTGTTATGTGGTAGCTACACGGTGCATGCTGGTATATTCAAACATACCTGTGAGTAGTCCACACTGACATATGGGACACTAACTGCAAACACCGACATCCACCGGCACGTGCAATTAGACCTGAAGGAGGACAGCAGAATATCATGACCAACATGCAGTTACTGTTGTTACACAAGACACATACTGTTAACAGTAAGAAATGGATTGTACACCTGTAGTACATGGTATGTCTGCTGCCTGTCAACAGTACTCAACAATTGTAAACTACACTTATCTTCGTAGTCTGTTCACCCTGTGCATCAGACCATATGAGCATGTCCCTGCACCAATGGTGTAGATGTCAGGGATGCGGCACAGGCATCATCATATACACAGGGTCATAATGTTTGCCAGAGGCCTAGGCTGCACCATTGGATGACATCATGTGTGTGGGTTAGGGCCTTTGATCTAATTGGGCATCTGTGGATGTTATGCATGTGTGTTGCGGTGCCCTACATATGTTTCCAGTGTGTTCGTGTATGTATGCACACAGTTCTGCCATGTGTCTGGCCTACACAGGGGTATTATTGACAGATGCAGACTGTACAGGTGAGGTGTGGTGTCCGGCCATGGACTTGTGACCTGTGCCTGCCAGGGGTTGCATGGGCACTACCAGGCAGAGGTGCAGACTGGGTACTGTCTGATGTCACGTCCACTGTGTCATGGTGTGGACAGCACAGCACCAGATGCACTGCTGCTGCTACCGGCCACTATGGGAGCGGACATGTGAGGTAGCTCGTACACGTAGACCTGAAACAGGTGATGTAGCAGGCCTACTGCTACGTGCCCGATGCCTCATTCCTACCAGATGTTCCAACACAGACCGCTCACACTCGTGGATTGTCATGCCACAGTCAGGGACTCCAACCAAGACACCCAACTGTCTATCCAAAGCTTCAGCAATCTGCTGTTGGGCATTTACCATTGCCGGGATGTTGTTTAAAGAATGGACAGCAGCCCTCTGAAGCCTCTGATCTTCTCTGTTGTGCCGTTCAGCATGTGCCTGTGCCTCCATTACAGCCTGAAACATGCGTCTGGTGACACCAGCTGCTGCTCTCTGTCTTGCAGGAGCATGTTGGCCAGAGGTCCTCCTACGAGCAGCACTGGCCATGTGCCTGTGTGGGGCACCACCAGCCAGTTGGCTGACAGCATGGTGTGAAGGCACACCTTCCATAGCCCCCTACACTTTCCTGTTCCAAGCTACCACGCGCCAACTGTCCTTCCTCTATGGCCACTGGTGATGGGGTATGTGCAGGCCTAGGATCTGTGTGCGGGGATGAGGGGGATATAGCTGGAATGCCACCCAAAGGCACAGTTTCAGCCCCTGACAACTCTGCCTGTGCCTCAATCAAACGTTCATCATCACTGCTAGTGTCTGTGGGGGCACTAACATCAGATGCACCGCAGGAGGGCAACGCACTTACATCACTTGTGAGGGCAGACAAGAACTGTACTGTACAATCTATGCAATAGGCACATATACACACACACGCATGTGATATGACAGAAGGCATGCAACATGCATGTGATACGGCAGATGGCATGCAGCACAGACAATAATAGTGGTAGTTATCATACATCCCTGGGGTGCACACAACAGCATGCATGTGTCATAGCAGATGGCATGCAAATTACACAACCACAGTAGTAGTTAGTATACATCCCTGTGTTATACCATGTAGACCAGCACAGGTTAAAGGTACACCTGCCTGTGTGGCATATGACCTTGACAATCAGATGCAGTATGACATGTGATCTGCTGACGTGTGCAATGACATGCATACATGTTTAACACAACAGTGTCCTGTCAAATATACAGTGGGGTAATGGCGTCCCAATGCAATGTTATCTGTCTGCCCTACAGATATACTGCACATTTGGCTGATGTGCATGTCCATTGCAGGGAATCATGAGGCATCTCTGTTGCTATAGAGTGCGAGTTACAGACACAGTTCATAGCCATGACTGGGTTCAGATACAATACATATATACTGTGGAATGTGATCCACGTTAATGAGGTGTATACACAGGAAACCATGATGTGGAAGTTGTGACACAGGTCACTGAAGGGTATACGGATGACACCCCTGCACATCTGCAACATATTGCTGCTGTCTGGCAACTATGGCCAGACATGGTGAACACGTCGGTACACCGTGTCCCACATGACATCTGTGCACCACACACACACACACACACACACACACACACACACACACACACACACACACACACAAGGAGAAAGTCTGACACTGATGTCCGACACCAGCAAGGGGAATGTACTGTATCTGTAGGCTGATGTGGATACTGTACAGGTGACTGCTGTCAAGTTTTGACACACTCAAGATGTTCAACACATCTTATGTGGTGGATTGATGTCACGCCTACACAAGATGTGCACAGGCCTGTAGGATGTCTAGTGTTCCACATCTACGATACAACCATTAGACAAAGGTCGTAGTTGGACCATGTGTAGCCACTGTACGACAGGGTGTACACACAAGCACATCACGTCTACTGTGTGTGTTGCTTCATGTCTCTGGCCATCCTCCATGACGATGTGTGTACATGTGTTGGCCAACTTATTGTGACTGGCATCTATTTCACATGTCTGTGTTGTCCCATATGACATACACCCATAGATGTCATATGCTCCACTGACAACAGGGTTATGCAGACAAAGGGTGGTGCATGGGACATGTTTTCAGGTTAGTTAGGCAGTGTTGCAGCCAGGCCACTAGATGTCATGGACATGTCAAGATAGCACATCACACTGTGTGACATTCATAGCAGGGCTATGATCCACACCAGTGAATCCTGTGGGCTGGCCATACTCCAGCCCACTGTGTAGTACTGTTTGCATTCCCCACATGTGCAGTTCTGATCTGTAGTACATCTTCCTACAATGAAAAGCACCTCCACCACTGTATGCACAGCTGTCCACACATCTGGCAATGACAGTTAGTGAGGATTCATGTCGGTGAGGTGATTCACATAGTTTGCAAGTGTTGCACATGGGTAGGCATTGTGATGCATTGCAGGTCCGACCTGTATATTGTGACAGGACCATACATTATGTGTACATGTTGTAAATGGCCACATGGCAGATAGATCTGTGCATTACGATGCCTGATAAATAATAACAGTCTCACCTGCAATGGACTGCTGTCGTAGCAGAAAGCCAGAGGTACCTAAATAGGACTAACACAGCAGTAAGAGCATTATTCATGCCTGTATGATGGCTACAGGGTGCAATGTGCATGTTAACACATACACCAGTACATTAGACTATACTATGGTGTATGCACATGTGTGCATACACAGAGTAGCATACTATAGTATGTGGCATGTGTGTATACATGCCTTGCATATGATGTTACATTACATATTGTACAGTGACACATGCAACTATATGGAATATAGTTGTTACAGGTACAGTACTGACTTACCAGGCAACTCCATGCTCAGTGGTTGAGAGACACCCACCTCCACAATATCAGCTAAGGCTTGTGGATGTGGTTCTGTAGGTGTCCCCAGGTTGGCCAGTAGCTCCTCGGTACGTGTGAGTGGGGGCTGGGTTGGTGGTCCACCACCTGTTGCACCTTGTTCCCTGGAGATTGCATTTGCACGCTGTTTCGCCCATCTAATGAGGTCTGTACAGTGTCTGCGCACCTGCTGGTATGTGCGGTTGTGGCCACCCACATCATTAACCCTCCTGCGAAGTTCCATCTACAGGGCATCCTGCTGCTCTGCATCCTGTGGCACATGGCTGAACAGGATATCATGATTGTCAAGTAGGTATGGGATGAGGGCCTCATCCTCCAAGCGGGTAAAAGGGGGTAGCCTTGCATGCGCCATACCTGGAAGACATAATGATGGAGACAGGTCACAGTAACTCACAGAGACATACAGAGCTACAGCTGAACATATATGTGTATTACATTTATTAAGTTTAAATAGTTGTATTTGCAAATCTATACGACACTGACGTGTTTGTGTCACACACGTGACACTCAATGGTGAGTGGATATTATCATCATATATGTGTGTGTCACCTGATTACATTGCTCATACTCCATGTGGATGCTGTCTTGATGTGGGCATGTCTGTTTGCCTGTACTGGTGTTCCTACCTATCAGCACATGGCTGGATGTGTCCACATTAATGCAGTCGACCTTGATGCTGTGTATATGTCACATATAAAGACTTACACTGTCTTAACATACATGACCTGTGACCCTGCAGACTTGCTCACATAAGGGTTTTCATGTATGTGTTCTGCCATATACATCTACATGGCACTGTACAGCAATTCAACATCCTGCCATGTATCACCTATGTTACACATGTGATACACATGGGACACTAACTAGCCAGATGGTATTTGCAGGGATGGATAGCAACTATAGCATATCGAGTCAACTAGTAGGCTATATGCCATGGGCCATGTATGAATCTAGGATGAAAGGTTACCTGGCAGTAACAGACAGGCGGGACTCTGGGGCCAGGTGGAGCAGTGCCACATTACTGACCCACAGGGTTAATGATACATTTACCATGCGGTCATCACACCATGTCTGAGAGGGGAGCAATGTGTAGCGTTGACGGACAGGAATGCATAGTATGGCAGGACTACGTAAAGTGTATGAGACAAGGATCTGTCCAGCATGTGGAAGGTGGATGTCCATGAAGTATGTGTTTGAGATCAGGATGTGTACGTGTAGCATGTCCAACATCACTGGGTTAGACATGGATTTATTCAGGGTATGCATCATGCTACATAGTGGAGATGGGGAATGGGAAGACTGGTGTAGGCCAACTGCACATGGCCAATACCCCTTAAAGGAAATATGTGATCTGATATGGGTCACTTCAGTGTTGTGTATGGCTGGACAATGATTTCTGAATTCATGGATGGCACCCTGTCATTATCAGGGTTGCCACATATGACTACCTGACAGGTGTGGTGATGTAGCTATCACAGAAAAGACAACTGCCCTGCTGCATCCCTTACACACAAGTGTCCATTATGTTGACCGCTGCCTAGGTGGTAGTTCATGGGTACAGATTTATTAACATAGAGGTGACAATGCAATACGTAGCTGTCAGACTGTGGCCATATGTCACACACACACCTCACCCACAAAGCCCCTTCTGTATGTTGTCCACAACACTCGAGTCTGCTATTGCTCCTAGGTCATAGTCATTCGCATACTTTAACAGGCAGTTGCCTTCTGTTCGTCTGTGAGGTATGGACTACAATGAGGGGGAATACAATTAATTAACCCTGTCTTACTGTAGCTGCCAGTGGTGTGATGAGCATGTATTATTCAGACATCTTCTGTAGTGTTGGTTCTGCCAGCAGTCCCGTTGCAAAACACTCCTGTGACATAGGAATGTACATACAGTATACAGAGTGTAGGTGGAACACAGTATGGGTGATTATGTCCTATGACCTGGCAAGGTTATGATATGCAGTGTGAAATCAACCTTACTGTCATCTATATCTGTACTGCTGACATCAATTATTTGATCAAGGTTCATGGCCTTTCAGAACAGACTCAGCAGGGTAGTAGTGCAGTACTTCCCATTATCAGTGGTGTCTCCCCCTTTGTGGGTTGTGATACCTGTTGGTGTGCACCATTCAGTATGTACACAGCCTGACATGGAGCTATGTTGTACATGATGTGCACGTGGAGAGCATCTTGTTTTGCCATATGTGTATGATACAACCTGTGATGTGGGCAGGTCACATGCAGCCTGAGTGCAGCTTGTACCTGCATAGTTGTGGGCACAGGGGCCCTGTGGTGTACATGGATATATGATTGTGTACCTGTTGGGGGGGGGCAGTGTGTTTATGTTATCCAAGACCCTATCTGGATTGCTTATTCACGCTCAGCACTTGTTCAGAACTTGTAAGCACTACGTAAGCTACTAATTACTATAGCACTCAATCTTCCTCATTACCTAGAGGTAAAAAAAGTTTTTGTACATACTTTGTTAACTTTCTTAGAGTAAAATAGCTCTTGTACTCACTTTCCTCACTTATCTAGGGGAAATTAGTTTTACATTCAGGCATGTCCAAGGGTCAGCTGCCAGTGTTCTCTCCCGTCTATCTGATGAATCTGGACATCTTGAGACAATGTAGACATTGCGTAATGTACACAGACAACCCTCTCTGCCTACCCCCCAACAATACAACCTGTGAGAGATGCACTTATCTAGCCAAACTGGAGGTAAAGCTCTCTCCAACCAAGCTTGACCCTGACAGTCATGTGGAGAAAGTAAACATTCGCACCACACCCATCACAAAGTCTCACTGAATCTACCCCACCATTAACTGAGAAAACTACTCGTGTACGAACTTATTAGCTCAACGCTTTCTGGAATTCATAAACACCAATGCTCTGGATCAACATACCCACACACCCACCAGGGGCAACAATATCCTAGACCTAGGCATTACCAACATGAGTGACCGGTGTTCCACACCTGAAGTCAACTCCTCATTGGTCCGATCCCCGACCATGAGTTGAACACCGTTGATATCCACATCCCGGCCCCACCCCCCATTAAGGGAACCACAGTATAATATGTCTACAAAGCCAACTTCATGCTTTTTAAAACAGACATGATGAACATCATGACACCCATGCAGATGGACAATACTGTTACAACTGCTGAATCCTACCCAAATGCACTCTATAAGCACTTACACGAATGCATGGCTTGTGCTATCCCAAACAGAACCAAGACGCTACACTCCTAATTAAGGAAACCAATCTGGTGGTCCCCTGCCACAAACAAACTGTACTACAGGAGGAAGACACTGTTGCAAAAGAGAGTACAATCCCATGCGTGGAGGAACTCCCCTGGTCAGCCTCAGTAAGAAGGTGAGATCCCTTATAAGATCCTCCAAAGCTAGCTACGAAAACAAAACCACCACTAATTCCAACAACAACCACAAAGCATTCGATAGCTATGTCAAATATCTCAATTTCAACACCCAGATCTGCTCTGGTTACAGCACAAAGGCACGAACATTACAGAACCAACTGATATTGCCAACATCCTGGCAGATAGGTTCAGTGCTGCCTTTCTCCCCTCCCACTCAAAGCTGCACACTCTAAAGCCAATATCACAGCATCCATGGGACCGGACAACATCCCAGGCTGCGTTTTACACGAACTTCAGAACGTACTGGCTCCCCACCTACGCACCATGTTCAATAATAGCCTCGCATCAGGCTTAATGCCCCCTGAATAGCGCACAGCAACAGTTATCCCACTCCACAAAGGTGGCGCCACAACAGACCACGGGACCTATTGCCCTATAGGCCTGACTAGACTGGTCTGCAAGGCTATAGAGCACATCATGGCTCTCAGTCACACAGACATTGGATACCTCCAAACCTTTGATCCCTCCCAGTCTGACTTTGTTAAGGGCAGACCATGCCTCCTAAACCTGGTGGACTTCTTAGAGACAGTTACCAAGGCATTAGATGAGGGTAAGGAGGTCCACACAGCCTACCTAGATCGCGCAAAGGCTTTCAACATCATTCCTCATTCTGGTATTATCAACATACCCATCCGCCTGAACATTAACCCCTACGTCATGTGATGGTTTTAACCCCTACGTCATGTGATGGTTTGCAAAGTGGCTCATGGACAAAACCCACACAGTGGGAGTTGCATACCCTAGGTCCCACTGTATACCAGTTACAAGTGGCGTTCCCCAGGGCTCAGTCCTAGGACCCCCCTCATGTTCGGTATATAATTCTCTGATGTACAGGCAAGCACAGGAGGGCTTTGACTGTAAAGGTTTGCAGATGACTGCAAACTAGGGGACATAAATGTTTCCCCAGCTGTTACAGACACCCTCTGGAAGGGTCGCACTGAGACAGATACCTGGTGTCAATATCATGGCCTCAAGCTGAATGCCAAAATGTGCATAGTCTTCACCTTTGGATATAACCAATTACCCGTGGACTACCACATAGGTGCTAGTCCCCTACATACAGAAAAGGTAATAAGGGATCTGGGAACCCCAGTAGATAGCAATCTCTCCTTTGATACCCATAATGACAAGGTGGTTAGAATATCCTTCTACGTGGCCCCCCAATCTCTAATGGATTCAGATCCAGATCAAAGGAGGCCATTGTGCCTCTCTACTCATGATTTAATAGACCCATTAAAGGATACAACACCCCATTTGGGATATACCTTACAAGACAACTGCAACAGCTTGGAAGACTACAACAGTACCACACCAAGAGGATTACTGACCTCAGACAGATGACCTATGCAGCCCAACCTAAGAAACTCCAGCTGTACTCGATTGCATACCATATACTCACAGGTGATATCTGCTTGACATACAAGGCCCATGTCCAACCCAGTATTGCTGGATATGCTCCACCTAAACAGAAGCCCCTGAGAGCCATATGCTCTAGGGATATACACCTAACCACAATGATGACTAGGACGTGCTGGGCGGATAGATTTCTGACCCGGACACTACCCATGCTTTGGAACATGATTCCAATACACATCAGGCAGGGCCCCTCACTAGCACTTTTCAAGGGAAACCTTGACGTGTGGATGGGAGACAGACATGTACCCCGGGGATCACTGCAGTAGCTCTGCTGGACAGAGGCACAGGGAACTAACCTATGGGGTTGGCGAAAGCCAACACACTCTAGCTAGGCTTATAAATACCCTTGGTAAGACAGCCTAGTACCTACCTTTGCACTTATTACATGTCTTATGTGCACGGATAGTTAACTAGGTCTTCCATTTTACTTTGCTATCATGCTGATAAACTGTCGGGTGACTACAAGTCATATATATCCTGTTATTGTGTATTGTAAATACCAATATAGACATAACTGTTTGCCTAACATAACAGTAATGCTATGTAACTTGTAATACATATCAGCCTACAATACTGTACATTACACAGTTATTGGCACAATATCCCAGAATTCAAATCATAATTGCACAGTGGGCCAATCTTCGACATGTTATTCTCAGTAATACATCCATACATATGGCTACTGTTACAATATATCGACATATATTATCCCCTGTTACAGCACATACTTGTTGGACCAGCCCTGCCACTGACAGCGGCTGGTGAGGAATATTTGTGTTCAAAGCCCTTATATAGCATCCCTTGTGGTGTTTACCTTGTGACCTACAGCAGTAGACACATAAATACTACAAGCGTTACTACGTTCAACAATACATCACTACATCACTACAAGATAACTGTTTCCACTATATGGATTGCGTGCACTTTAAATATTACAGAACAGGTACTAAATACACAGACATACTTCGTGTTCTACATACCTTAGTAACCCAAGGTGTCATTGACTGTTGTTTCAATCCTTTTCAGTTTGTGTTTCAATCTTCTTTGTAACATTCTGCTGGTATATACGGATGGCTTGAATGTGTGATAAGCCATCCTTTTCTAGTTAAATATTGGTAACATGTGGCATCCTGACCACCAATTGGTGTTCCAAAGTAGTTAATTAGATGCACATCAGCTGTGCAGCTACTCCATTAGCCGATACCATGGCAACAGTGGTGTATAACTGAGTACTCCTTTTGGGCGTTGTCCGTTTGCCTTGCTTTCGAGGAAGACGGCCTGGATGTGTTGTCTGTGATGTATTTCAACAGCTATATGGAGACAGACAGAGATACATTAGCTTCATGACTCCCATGGATTGTGTGTAATGGCTAGACGATTCTGTTCTACATGTGAGTACAGCTGTTATATTTCAGAACATTGCTACTTATGCAGGGTTTGTTTGTACCTGATACTTCTGCAGATCTTTAAGTCTGGCAAGGATGTTTGGGCAGCTCAGGGCTGCATGGCTATGCATGAACTGTTATGTGGTTTACAGTGTGCTCACCAGACATCCTTGATTTGGTGTACATGTGTATCATACTGTGCTGTTACTCAGTAATTAGAAACACATCCCGGTGTACACAACCCTCTGAAATGGGATTAGTGCAAACAAACCCTGTAACTTCAGCAGTTGTTCCATTGTATAACAATAACTATTTCACATAGGGCCATGTTAGTGTGTTTCTGACAAGGTATGTTAAGGCTTATGTAGATGTCGTACAGTGAGTGAATGATTTGTGATGTTATTACAGTTTGTATTGTAATTTGTTTGGGTGTGGGGGTGATGTTGCTGGGTGTGCACAGCAGATGTAGGTGTGTAGGAACTGCTTTTATACATAATCGATGTGTGTGTGAGGGTTCCTTCCCTATTTGAACACCTATCCTTTAGTGGACTAATAATGGTAATTGCAGGCTGATTCATTAAGGCACTGTTAACTGGTTCCTATATAGCATGCAGGTGATGTTAGTCCTTGAATCCTTTCGGCAATACATCAGAAAGTGTTGCTACATGAAAGCTGTGTATTTCTGTCATAGGTATTTGTATTCATTGTAGTTGTGTTGGTGACTGACCCTCTTTGGCTAGGGTTGCCAACTTTTCATATGGCCACAGTGGGACATTTTTGGGACACGCATCAGATTTTACTTGCCGACACACACACCCACGGTCAGTACAAGAAATAAATCTTTCCTTTCTTGCCTAAATATAAGCTTATTCTTGTAGCAGTTTAGTTGCTTATCCTGTTTCATGTAACATGTAGGTATTTTAGATACAGAAAGAACTATTGTATGCAACTATTACATTACATATGGGACATAATTATGTCCTACAATCCCAAGACATTTGCCACGTGTAATATACTTGGTCAGGACACAACCACACAAAGAGGGACTGTCCCTCGCAAAGTGGGACAGGTGGTAACGCTATCATTGGCTCATGTCCATAGCACATATTTGTAACAGTATATAGGCATATACTCTCCATATCCTTTGTTCATAAAGGCTGGTCGTGGCAGAATGTGTGATTGCTATGGTCCATGTTACACTCGTATATGAACTCTTCAACCGCTGTATACGGGATACCTATGGAATCCCGAAACCACACAGTTCCGGCGATCACAGTACCGGGGCCCAGACTCCCATACCCCACATTACTGACAGTGACAGTAACTCGCTAAAGTAACACGAACATGGAACACACTGCTACCCACCACATCCAAACAAACCATCGTACACTACGTATGAGCAGGTGGGCAATCTCCCCTACACCCCCCATGTAGATGTCTGCGCCCCCCACACCCTCCCTATTTTAATATTCTATCTCCTAGATCGCGCAAACAGACGCACAAAGCTAACCCACGCCCACACATTACAGTCCCCCAGGAACACACACCATACCCAGAACACACACTTACACACACTACAGCCCCCAGAAACACACTTACACACAGTAACCTACCTAAACAGCAACACCAGAAGCACTGACTAACTGTCCCTTAACATCGTGATTTTAAACCTCGCACATCTGGTGTTTTGGTACTGTGTTCTTTCGGACCTTAATCCTCAGGATTACGCGCGTCAATATGTTGTAGGTATCCCATTTATATGTACCTCCATGGTTATGTAGATGTTGTTAACCTAGCTATATATCTACATATATATGTATATCCCCATATATCGACAAATATCTCTCTCTCCCTCTCTCTCTATATATGATAATGTGTGTGTGTATATATATATATATATATATATATATATATATATATATATATATATATATAAACACATACACATCTATATACATACACATATATATAAAACATACACCTTTCATTGGGTACATGCCGGTTTGTCCTATTTTCACACATTCCTACCTTTTGTGTTTTATCCTGTCAATATACACAACTGCCATTGGTACATCTCAGGTAGCTTAATGGTATGTTATTGTGAAGATTGTGTACATGGTTGCGCGTTCTAATCCTGGCAGTGGTAGTTTACCACTCAGAGCAAGCACTGGTAGTACAAGGGTGATTAACGCACATTTCAGCAGTTGTGTGTTCCATATGTTTATTATTCTGTGGAATACTACCTATATATGCAAGCTGTGTTTAAGGTATACTATGTCACATGTAAACATCTGAGAAGATTCCTGTCAGGGATACTCTCCATTATTTGGAACTACATCCCTGATTACATTATACAAAATCCCGCACTAACACTTCAGGGAATCCTTGCAGAGTGGGTGGGGAACATTGGATACACCCTAGGGATCCCGCAATTGGCTCTGCTCCACAGAGGGACAGTTAGTTAATCGATGGGGTGGCGACAGCAGACACTTTTTGCCTATGCTTATGAGTGGCCTCGGTCAGTTGGGCATGTACCTACCTATGTATCTATGAACCTCTACATACAGTATGGACACATGCTGACAGCGTAATTTACTGTTCAGGTATTGACTTACCTTGTGCCAATGGCGGCTGTGTGTACAATAGTTGAGGGCTACCTATGTAGGATGCACACAGTAGACAACCTATACATGACAATTTACAGGTGGTCGTGTGTGTGCCATCCATGTTTGCTGTGTGTGCAGTTGGAGAAGGGTGTCAGTCTATGAGTGCCTACACTGTCAGTGTGTGTGTGCTATACATTCACTCTTTGCCAAGGCATGGGCATACTGGGCATGCCTCCATATGCCTACTGGGGCTAGCGCAGGGTGTTCGTGGTCTGAGTCCCTCTGTGCCTGTGGGTCTCTTGGCAATGGTGGTGGGATGCGAGGGCCTTCACCATTCTGTCCCTGCTGCAGCTGTTTCTGCAGGATCATACTGTGTAGCATGGCACATACTATGAAGATGTGGGCACACGTGCCTGGAGAGTACTGCAAGGCTCCACCAGATATGTCCAAGCAATGGACCCGTGATTTCAGCATCCCAAACACGCACTCTATGATGATTCTGGTTTCTGCGTGTGCCTCATTATGGCGTTCTTGAATGGCTGTGTGTGCATTTCTGATGGGAGTCATCATCCACGGTTCCAGTGCACAGCTAGCATCCCCCTCCAGGTGGCCATATGGGATGTCCCCCCTGGCAAATACCTGATACAGCTGTGAGGCATGCCAGATGTGGGAGTCATGATAGCTTCCAGGGCTGCCAGCACACACATCCATGATAATGCCCTGGGCACTGCACACGACCTGGCAGTTGATGGAGGGGTATCCCTTGCGGTTTATGTAGCGCCTACCCTGCTCACCGGGTGGTGACTTGATGTGTATGTGTGTGCAGTGTATTGCATCCAGTACCTCCGGATAGTCTGCCACACGGTGGAAGAGACGCATATTGCTGGCCAACTCCTCCTGCATTCGGGGGAAGTATATGTGCTCATTGGCATGTGGTAACATGGCATCCAGGAACAGGTGGAGTACCTTGGATGCTGATGCCTGTGAGATCCCCATGATATCCCCAGTTGGCCTTTGGAAGGTACCTGTGGCTAGTATTCTCAAGCTTACATATATCTCCGTGTCCACTGGGATGGGCTCCCTGTTAATTCTGGCTCTGAGGCATGGTCGGCACAGCTCAACAAGTTGCTGTATGATGTCCCTGTCCACCCTGTAACACTTTACTATCTCCAGATCATGTAGCCGCTGGTAGGTTACCCTGGGTCTGAACACTATTCTCCTCCTCCAGTGCCTGAGATGGTTGTCAGCATCATCCTCCACACCACCGTCAGTCTCCAACACATGCATGGGAATCAAAGCTATGGCGGCCCCTAACATGTACATATTAAAAGTTCCCCATCTGTATACACCAATGGTGCAGAGTGTCTGGGAATACACAAGTGTGTGTGTGGGGCTTTCACACCTTATACTATTGTGCAATGGATGCTGCTGGTGTAATTGGGAGTGTTTGTGCAATTCCAGCTGCGGGGTATCTTAATTATTGGTTTTACAGCAGGTACTGCTACTGCGGGGCCTTTGGTGTTGACTTACGCTTGGCTGCCGTGATTCATCTATTGCCCTTTACTTCAATTTTCAACCCAATTCCCCTCCCATTGTCAGGCATGCATCCAGCTGCCGGCTTTCTTGTTTAGTACTTTCACAACACAGGATTGTGTTGGGAAATGTGTTATGTAGCTAAACTACTGCAAGTTTGCTTTGTTCTGCTGTGACAGTTCTCTTTTCTTTGCTGTACGGCACCTCCCCTTTCTTGTTCTGCAGGTAGCTGCTAGCAGCCTTGTTAGCTGTTGTCAATGGCCCACTGTGAGTTCCTAGGTGTTAATTACTCATTTGTACTCCAATTACCATGCTGCAGCATTTCATTACTGTCTTCCCGTATCCTTCCTGTTTCAGTTGTGGTGCACGCCATGCACAGCAGTTTACCAGGTTTCGATTGTGTTTTCATCCACGTTCACATGCACTTTCGGTTACCTTGTGTGCTCTCAGCTAAGCAAAGCTATGGCTACTTCCACACCCCTATCCTGCGGCTTTGCTTAGCAACAGGCAACCCGGATTAGCAATGATCCAATGTGCTTACAGCTACGGTGGTGCACCCCCTCTCTTGATGTCACGTTTACCTCCAGGCCACTCCTCGATGATGTACCTCTACGCCGTGTGATACACCCTTACGCCGGCGGGGCGTTTGCGATTCAGTATTACTTGACTCATTTGCATGGCATTGACTACTAATTCCTAGTTACCGTGCAGAACACTGTCACAGACCCTTAGCAACCCTTGTGCCATGGTTGTGGTGTAGCATGAGTGCCATTAACTATTATGGGGAATTCATGAATTGTGTTACATTGCAATTTTATGACATCTAAATATATTTTCCTTGTGATCCCATTTGCACACAGATGCACTGTGGTTTTACTTTGCGTTAGTGTGGCCATGACATTAAATGTTATTTTTTATGTGTTGTGCATGTTTTTTTATGCCATTGGCTATATATTTAGCCAATGGCATATATTAACATTATAATACGTAAGTTTGGTCCGCTTTCATGGCTCCGATTTTATGTTTGTTTGACAAAATGTACACTGTTTTTTGTTTGATTTACACTTATTCATGCTTAAGCTACGCCTGCACCACTTCATGAATCACTATATACCTTCATTTGCATGCTACACTGCTGCGCATGGGATAATTAGCATACATGCGCCGGGAGCTGCGCAGCTCTGGCATATGCTGGTATTGCACGTGGAAACAGCTCGTACCTGAATCGCTCGGCGGCCATATTTGGCACTAGACCGCAGATGCTACTCCGGCTCCTGGCGCAAGCTTCATGAATCCTGGGGATTGTGTACTACTTTCTTCTGGGCAGAATGCCTGACTTCTGCTTGTGTCCTGGAAACATTTATAGTCCTGATGATATCCTCTTAGTCTCCAAAAACTTATCTATCCAGCAGTGTCTAGTCTCCATCACTCCCCTTTAGCTATTAAAGCCTGGCTACTCTTGTTTAGACCTACAAAGCCAGGGTGCTTGGCAAACTCATGATGCTGGTGCCATGGGTGAAAACGCAGTACCTGCAAGGATGACCCATTCTACACTCAGAAAAAAGACAACTGGAGACTTCAAAGAAGAGGAGGCAGCAGGAAGTAACCAAATGGGTGGGGCTAACTGGAATGATGATTATATTACTGAAGGGTCAACCTAAATCAGTGTTAAATTTTTCTACAAATAGCTGATTTCACACTACTGTATATGTTAAATAGCATTACACCAGTAGTTAATATATTCCACTCTGAGAAAGAAAGGTCATTTCAGACATATGAGGTGCCTACAGCTACTTTACTGATGGCAATCACCTCCACTATCTGACTAAGAGTAAACTAAAAATAACAGTCACAGTAGTGGGTGGTGCAGTAATGCAGCAGTTAACGTTGTTACCTCTCACCAAGAGGTTCTCTGGTTGGATTCTCGGCTGGGGTGCCTTCTGTGCAGAGTCTGCATGTCCTCCCTGCATTCGTGTGGGTTTCCTTTCATGTTCCAAAGATATGCGTCTGGAGTGTTTCTTCCTGGGCCTCTGCTGAAAATAGTCTCTGCCCTAGTCACACTTTCCCAGTCAACAAACGTTAAATAAAACAAATAAATAAATAATGTATTTTAACTTGTTTCACTTAAAAAGCACACACTAGCCCTGCCAAGCCAGACCAATAACTGTTTAACTGTGATCAAGCAAAAGTGGGAGTTGGTCACTTGAATTCACAGACTGCCTCAGTACCCACTATTTATAAGCACTTTGTTGACTATGTACACCTCATATCACTGTGGGATAAAATACTACTACTGATAATAATAATAATGATTGTTAAAATACTAGTAACTGTATAAAGGCAAATAATGCACAGCTTCCAACAGGTTGGCTGGCAGTGGCACTGTGGAATATTAGAAAAGAACATAGCCAAATAACTTTCTTAATACAAGGATCACAGAGCGGATTAGAATATTATTTAATTTAAAACTTCCCTTAGTGCTTGCACCTTCACATTCCACTAACAAGAAAGGTTCTTTGACTTTCGTTCAGTCTGTTTCAAGCACCAGTGTGGTCAGTCTAAGCCAGTGAGATAATGAGAAATGGACAGAAATCGCTTTGTCTAGCAGCCCAACCAACCTCCACTGAAGAATCATCTTCATTTCTGCCCCTCACTAGAAATGACAGCAGGACAAGTAATAAGGCATACTTTCCTTATTCTGTAAGAGGAAGTATGTGAAAAGGCTGGGCTGTTTAGAAAATAGTTCAGCTAAGAAAGCCTGCCTGTTTTTGTAATTGTTTCTACTGTTTTCTTAAAAAGAAAAAAAAAAAAAAAAAAAAAAAAATCTTGCTATTTTCCCGCCTTACTAAGCTAGAAAAGTCCAGTTTCAGATACCTGCTGATACCTGGACTGTGCTTGGGCATCCTGAGGCAATGTCACAACTGCAACATGTACACAGACAACCCTCTCCTCATACCACACAATACCAAAATCTGCAAGAGATGCACCTACATAACTGGACTTGAGGCAAAGCTCTCTCCAGTCACGACTGGAATTGTCAGTCAAGAGGAAAAGGTACCAACCTGCAGCACTCCACCTACTACACACAGACCCACCATACAAGCAACTGCAAACCCCACACATAGATATATAAAGACATATTCAGAGGGTCTAAATAAAAATCTGCGGAAACAGAGACCTCCAAAGCAGACACGCAAGCAACCTACACCCACCAACACACCGCAATCATCACATAACCACCAAAACCAGTGTGCTGCACAACCACAGCCCTTAAGGCAAAAAGTACAGTTGTGTACACTTACCATAAATGTAGATGTTCGAGTGTATTCACTGTTGCAGTCATCACATTTGGGCTATCTGCTTGCAGTAGCCCTCAGTCGGCCTGATTATCAAAGTCTTGGGTCCTGCATCGGTTGCTGTCTCATCTTCCGTGACGTCAGGTAGTCAGGGGTATAAAGCATGCAGCTGATGCCATTACATCAGTTTTTCTTGCCCCAAATGTCAGGTGACCCCTTAATGGGAAGCAATTAAATATAAATATACAAGGTTATACCTCCAACAAAATAGCAAATACACCAGAAAGCTTTTAAGTATAGTAGAGGAGAATAGAGGTATAGCCAAAAGAAGTTAGGGGGTTGGAAGGAGGGTAACCAGGACTGCAACAGTGAATACACTCTAACATCTATATTTATGGTAAGTGTACACAACAGTACTATGTTCTTCGTGTTTCACTGTTGCAGTCATCACATTTGGGTAGATTCCCAAAGCTAAGGATGGGAGGAGGAATTTAGATAGCATTAGGACCAGCTATAAGGCCCTGCAAGACTGCAGTGGCAAAGCCAGCTCTGGATTTAGAGAAAATTGGCAAATGGTAATGCTTGGTGAAAGTATGTACAGAACTCCAGGTAGTAGCTTTGAGGATGTCTCTGGTAGGGACACCTCTGAGAAAGACCGTAGAGGTAGATACAGCCCTGGTTGAATGGGGTCTAATCCCCTGTGGGATAGGTTTTCCATGGTGCTTATAGCAGAAATGAATGCAATGGCCTTTCCATTTAGAAATGGTTTGCTTTGAAATAGCTTTCCCCTCTGCCCCTGCAGCAAATGCCACCAGCAGTTGTTCAGACTTCTTTTGAGGTTTAGTCCTGTCCAAGTAAAATCTAAGTTGTCTGTGCACATCTAAGAAGCGCAGTATCCGTTCCCCTTTGTTCTGTGGATTAGAAAAGAGGGTTGGCAAATGAATGGACTGATTAAGAGCCACAATGGATACCACCTTGGGCATGAAAGAGGGATTGGTCCTGAGTGACACCCTGTCCGCATGAAAGATAATGAAAGGCTCCACTGTCTTAAGGGCCTGTAATTCAGATACCCTTTTTGCTGAAGTGATTGCTAAAAGGAAAGCTGTTATCCAAGAAAGGAATTTTAACTCTGCAGTTGCAGCTGGGTCAAAAGAGGAAGAGTTTGTTTTTCTAACACAAAATAATGGTCCCAGGCTGGAGTTGGGGCTCTCCTGGGTGGTCTTAAGTTTTGGCCGCTCTGAGGAACTGCTTGAGCAGTGGGTCAGAAAAGAGGGGTGGTTCTGTGTTGTAATGAGCTGAAATGGCTAAGACGTGAATTGTGATGGAGGAAAAGGAAAGGCCCTTGTGAAGCATCTCAGTTAAGTATTGAAGAATCTGAGGTAAATTGAGCGCTGCTGTGGCCATCCCTTGAGTTTGGTTCCAGGCACAGAATCTTTTCCATTTTTCAGCATACAATTTTCTAGTACTAGGCCTCCTTGCCTCCAAGATGACATCCAACACTTGTATACTGAGTGATGGTAACGGAGAGATTAGGTAATTAGCCAGGCTGCCAGGTTCACGGTTTGAAGCTGGCGGTGCAGAACCTGACTTTCCTGCTGAGACAGCAGGGTAGGGGTCTGAGGTAAGTCCCATGGGGCCAGCTGTGACGCACTGCGCAAGAGGGGGTACCAGTGCTGGTGTGGCCAGTCTGGTGCAATCAGTATCATCCTTGGTTTGTCTTGTTTGATCTTTAGTAGTACTTTGGAGACTAGAGGCAGAGGAGGAAAGGCATAAATTGATAAATTTTTCCAGCTGAAGGACAGAGCATCCACTTTCTAAGCTTGTTTGTGGGGAGTCCTTGTGCAGAATTTGTCCAATTGGAAGTTCTGGGGGGAGGCAAACAGGTCTACATCTGGGATCTCCCATTTGTTGATCAACATGTTGAAAATCTTTGGTTATAGTTTCCACTCGTGTGGGTCCATGAGATTTATGCTTAGTTCATCTGCCAGTGTATTTAGTTTTCCTGGCTGGAATTGAGCCTGTAGATGCACTTGGTAGTTCAAGGCGGTGTTCCACAGAGCCATGGCTAGTCTGCAGAGGGGCTAAGAGTGGGTACCCCCCTGTTTATGTACCACATAACAGTGGTGTTGTCCATATTTACCATTAACTGGAAGAATGTGGTCTTTGAAGGCTGTCAGAGCATTCTGTACAACTAACATTTCTTTTTGATTGATATGCAGGTGCATTTGACTTGGGTTCCATTTGCCCTAAATGCACTTCCCTGCCAGGTGAGCCCCCCAATGCCTACTCTGATCAGTCTGTTGTTAGGGTTTGGGTGGCAGGGGGTAGAGTGAATGGTAGTCCCTTGTTTTGGTGGCAGGCCTCTGCCCACCAAAGGAATTCTAATCTTAGGCAAGGTATGATAGGAATCATTGCTTCTAGATCCTGAAAATGTTGACGCCATAAGCTTTTTAGATAACATTGTAGTTTCCTCATATGGAATTAATAGACTGCACGAGGCCATGAACCTCAAGGCTTGCAATATTTGCCTTGCAGATAGCAGGGTTTTTGTGGCCACTAGTTTGAAGTAAGTTGTCAAATGAATTTGTTTCTCTGGCATGATGAAAGCCATCTGGGAAGTTGTGTTCAAGCCTGCTCCCAGGAATATAATTTGTTCACAGGGTACCAGATGCGATTACTTTTTGTTTATGGTGTACCCCAGACAAGTTAACACCTTTTGTACAAATGCCAGATGATTCAGAAGTATGTCCTGGCTTTCTGCCTGAATTAGACAATCGTCCAGGTATGGGTATATTTGAATATTTATTTGCCTGCAAAATGCAATGACTGGAGCTATCCACTTTGTAAATACCATGGGTGCAGTGGATAAGTTACAGGGTAGTGCAGAGAACTGCAGCCTGCTTTGAAGCGTAGGTATTTTCTCCAAGATTCCCTGATTGGGATGTGCAGGTAGGTTTCCTTTAAATCCAGTGTTGCCAACCAGGCATCTTTGCCTATCATGGGAAGCAACTGGTGAAGAGTTAGCATCTTGAATTTTGGAATCACCAAAAAGGTGTTTAGGATAGACAGGTCCAGGATAGGATACCATGAGTTGTCTTTTCCTGGGTACCAGGAAAAGTCTTGAGTAGAAACCTTGTTCCTTTTCCTCTTCTGGTACAGTCTGAATAGCCTTTAATCTCAAGAGAGAGAGTACTTGCTTTTGACCCTCTGCCCACTGATTTGGGGGTAGATCTGGCCAACCGTTTGGGGTTGGTAACGTGTGGAAGTGAAATCTGTATCCTTGGGAAGCTATGTTTAAAACCCATTTGTCCTGGGTAATGAGTTCCCAGATTTTTTGCTTGCAAAGCAATCTTTCCCCCTAAAGGAGCAGTCAGTTGAGAAGTGCTTGGAAGTTTTAAAGTTAAATCATTGAGATAGCTTACCATAGAAGGGAGTCTTACTACTCCCTGCTTTGGAAGTGGGAGCCCCCCACTGCTTAGTCTTGTGCGTACCCTTGGACTGTAGCCTGTGTGTTCTGCTGGTTCTGGGTTTGAACTCAGGCGGCCTGGAAGAGGCAGGGAATGACCACTTTTTTGAGGGCCAATGCCTACTAAATCTAGGAGACTGCACTTACAAGAAATCTTTAACAGTTTGCATAGATTTAGCTTTTTCCTCCATCTTTTTAAGAACTTCTTCTGCTCTGTTGCCAAACAGGCGGTCCTGATTTAAGGGAGCATCCAGCAATTTAGTTTTAACATGATCTGGCAAAGATTGCTCCTTAAGCCAAACATGCCTTCTAAGTACAGACCCAGTAACAGCAGCCCTGCAAGATGCCTCTATTGAATCAAAACCACATTGCAAAGTATTGTTTTCCAACCTGATCAGCAGAATGCATTAAATCCTGTAAATACTTATTTTCAGCACAATCAGGAAGCAACATAATTTTCTGTTTAAGCAATCCAATAATATGCTGCTGATACTTTAACATATGAAACTGGCAATTTAAGGCCCTGATGGCCAAGGTAGCAGAGGTGTATACCTTCTTATCCCATCTATCCAGGGCCCTAGAATCTCTATCAGAGAGGGTAGGATTTTTTTGACTTGTGAGAATCAGGAACCCTGTAATATCTATCAGGTTTTCTGGGAGCAGGAGGTAAGGAGTCAGGGGCCAAGCTAGATTCCGAAAAGGCATCATCAACAATGTCCAGCACCGGAGGGATAGCTAAAGGCCTGTGTTGGGGCAGGAGTAATAAATCTCTAAGCCTCTTTTTAGAATCAGAGTAATCCTGGCTTTCCCAGTGAAAATGCTCCCTAAGAGTATGCAAGGTTTCACCAAAAGAAAAATCCTCTGGGGGAGAAGCAGAGGTAATAGAGTCCTCTGCATCAGAATCCTCATAGGTAGATAAGGGTAAATCCTGGTCATCAGAGGAGACAGAAATTTCAGAATCCTGGTCAGAAGTATCATAAGCAAATTCAGTCCTAGGTCTCTTAGAGGGGGAAGGTTAGCTTCCCCTGATTAAAGTAATAAGGTCTTCAGCCATTCTTATCATTTGTTTTTTAGGCATAGAGGCCTGACCATGCAGTTTGGGCATCGGTTTCCTAGGCATGGTTCAAGTTTTAGGCTGAGAAGAAGATGGCGTAGGTTTAATATGCAAGTCAGTAGGCCTGACTACACCCTCAGAAGCCTGCACAGTGGCTCCGGACCCATCCAAGGTAGAGACATCCGCAGGTTCCACAGTTAAAACATCTCGCGGGATACCGGACTCCGAATGGGTCTCAGTAGAGGCCTGCGAATCTTAAGTAGCGCGTATCAGGGGCTGTGAAAGCGCCTCATTGAGTACCGGCGAACTGGTGACTAGTTTAGGAGAAGCCTGTCTCTGTCTTTATCTTTGCGTTTTTTCGGAATGTCAGTAGTCAGGTGGCTTACCGAAGACATATCTGGATAATTGAACCGAGTACCAAAATATTTAGAAGTGAAAATGTACCAATGATGAATAGTTCGTGGTTTAAATAAGGCACAAAACCGACAGCGAGGTACGTCGTGGTCAGGGCCTAGGCAAGGAATACAATATGAATGAAAATCTTTATGAGGTATTTGCTTTCCACAAGAAATACAATTACTGACTTTTACTGACATCGGTTTACAGCAAGAAAAGGTTTCCCCAACGGGGTACTTAGCTTGAGTTTTAGACTTCGGTTCTGAAACTCAAAAACAAAAATTTCAGGAGTCGGCCGACCGGCACTTACGAACTGCTTCTGCTTCAGGCACTGCACGGCAAGAAAGACTGATGTAATGGCATCGGCTGCATGCTTTATACCCCTGACTACCTGATGTCATGGAAGATGAGACAGCAACCGACGCAGGACCCAACACTTCGATAATCAGGTCGACTGAGGGCTACTGCAAGCAGATAACCCAAATGTGATGACTGCAACAGTGATACATGAAGAACATCACCTTACCAAACACACTTGTAATAGGTGACTCCATAGTCAGACACACCGATGTCCCCCTCACTAGGATGGACAAGGCAAAGGTCACTGTAGTTGCTTGTAGGGCGCCAGAATCCACCACATTTCCTATGCACTAAGGTGACTCCACAAGTACAAATATGACTCTGTCGTTGTCCATTTTAGTGTGAATGACCTGAGACGTACCTCCCTGGACTACATGAAGAGAGACATAGAGGAGCTCTCTGATTATATAATCAAGGCAGGTATGACCCTAGCCCTGAGTAGCATCTTACCCTCACCAACGATACCTCAGTACAAGGAAAAAATGATAAATTTCAACAAATGGCTAAGTTTTTGGTGTCATTCAAAAGGGATCCAGTACCTGTCTACCTGGGACGACATGCTCTAGAAGCCTCGATGCTTCGCCAGAGATGGCTTGCACCTGGCACCCCAGGGATTCAGGATACTGGCAAAGGCTCTTGCCACCCCAATAGTGCCTTTTTTAGGAAAGGCTCAAAAAACAAATCCACCACCATAACAAGTACTAGTGACAAAAAACTAAAGGTCATGCTGCTGAATGCTAGGAGTTTAAACCTCCAAATGCACTCTCTCTAGGCACTCCTTAACATGGAGAACATCGATATTTGTGCAGTAACGGAGACCTGGTTCAAGGCTGAAGAAAGCACCCCAGCGATTCCAGGCTACAACTCATACCACACATTTCGGCCACAAAACTCGGACCAAAATACAAAGGGAGGAGGCGTATCCATATTCAACAAGGATAACCACACCTCCAAACTGGTTGGAAAGTATGATGCCTCGGAAATCATCCAAGTGCAACTGACAACGGACAAAACTACAATTCAGATTGTAGCTTGCTACAGATCACCTTCCCAGCCCCATGACATGCACTCTTCTTTCCTCGAGGTACTGGAAAACATGAGAGTCCAACCAAACACCATTATACTGGGTGATTTCAACTACCCAAACATCAACTGGGAAAACTACAGAAGTACTAATACCTTTCCTCAGCGCTTCCTGGAGTACATTAACTCCAATGCTCTGGACCAGCTTATTAACACCCCCACAAGAGGTAAAAATAATGGACCTGGTCATCACCAACATGAGGGACAAATGCTCCACACCTGTGGTAAATTCCTCATTGGTAAGATCAGATCATAAACTCATCACCCTAGATATCCACACACCACCCTCACCCCCCCCGCCCCAAAAGAAACCATGGCGAAAAACTTCTCCAAGGCAAAATTTATGCTACTCAAGACAGTGGTGGCAAACTTCGCTACTCCCCAGCAGAAAGGCAGTATGATTGAATCTGCAATATCCTACACAAACGCATTCTACAAGCACCTACATGAGTGCATGGACCGTGCTATCCCAAACAAGACCATGACCCACTCCTCCAAAAAGAGAAAACCAGTCTGGTGGACCCCAGCCATAAATAAGGTCTATAATAGAAAAAATAAATTATTGCAAAAAAGAGTAAAAACCCAGGAATGGTGGGGCTCCCTAACCAATCTTAGCAAAAAGCTAAGAACCCTCACAAAAACCTCTAAGACGAGCTTTGAAAGAAAAATCGCAACAGACACCAAAGACAATCACAAAGCATTTTTTAGCCATGTCAAAAACCTAAATAACAACTCGCAGATCTGCTCTGAGCTACAGCATAATGGTTCAAAATTCAAGGAACCAACTGACACTGCCAATATACTGGCAAATAGGTTCAGTGCAAACTTCACCCCACCCTCACCCCTCAAAGGGCCCATTTCCATACCAGAAGATTGTATTGCCCCTAAAATCACAGACACTCAGGTGAAAATAGCACTTTTCAAGGCACGAAACACAGCATCCATGGGACCAGACAGCATCCTAGGCTGCGTACTACATGAACTCCAAAACAAATGAATCCCTCTCCTTAATAGCATGTTTAACCACAGCCTCACCTCAGGCTATGTGCCCACAGAGTGGTGCAAGGAAACAGTTATTCCACTCCACAAAGGAGGTGCCACCACTGATTCAAGGAATTACCGCCCCATCAGTCTGACGAGTCTCATCTGCAAGGCCATGGAGCTCATCATCATGGAACTCATAAACAAAGACACTGGGAACCTACAAACCCTTGACCTACCCAGTTTGGGTTTGTAAAGGGAAGGTCTTGTCTCCTAAATCTGGTTGACTTTTTCGAAAAGGTCACTAAAGCAATAGATGAGGGAAAGGTGGTCCACACAGCATACCTTGATCTTGCAAAGGTCTTTGATACCATTCCCCACCTCGGGAATTATTGACAAACTCACCAACCTAAATATAAACCCCTACGTTACAAGCTGGGTTGCTAACTGGCTCACAGATAGAACCCATTCAGTGAGAACAGGAAATGCTAGATCCGACTCCAAATTTGTGACTAGCGGTGTACCACAGGGCTCAGTCCTGGGACCCCTCCTGTTCGGTATCTACTTCTCGGAGGTACAAGCAAACACGGAGGGACTGTGGCTAACAAAGTTCGCAGACGACTGCAAACTGGGTGCCATAACTGAGACCCCTACTGACATAAATATCCTTCAAAAGGGTCTTACGGATACAGATAAGTGGTGCCAAAACCATGGCCTCAAGCTAAATGCCAAAAAGTGCATCGTCATCCCCTTCGGGGAAAAAACAAGTACCTATGAATTACAACATAGGTGGTAGCCCACTTACCATGGAGAGCGTGATAAGAGACCTAGGGACTCAGGTGGATGGTAGCCTCTCCTTCGACAACCATATTGCTAAAGTGGTTCGAAAATCCTTCTACATGGCCCACCTTATCACAAAAGGGTTTGCATCCAGGAATAAGGATGTTATTGTCCCCCACTACTCATCACTCATTAGACCCGCTATTGAATTTAAAGCCCCATTCGGGATGTACCTAACAAGACATCTTCAACAACTGGAGAGGCATCAAAAGTACCTCACAAAGAAGACAACGGGCCTCAAACAGTTGCCCTATGCCATGAGGCTAAAAAACCACAGTCTGTACTTTGTCGCATACCGGCTACTCAGAGGTGATCTCTACCTGACATACAAGGCTATGTCAAACCCCAAATTGCTAAAACCATTGCTCTGGAATAAGGTCCCCATAAATGTGAGGCAGGGCTCCTCATTAGCGCTCTTCAAGATGAATCTGGAGTGGCTGGGAAACAGGAAATTCACCCCGGGAATCACTTCGGTGGCCCTGCTAGACAGGGGAGCAGGAAACTAATAACTTGGAGTGAAGCGCTTTTGGGCAAGTAACAAAACGGTTCG
>NC_056750.1:642481838-642676838 GCF_019279795.1 Protopterus annectens
GGTAGTAGGCAGGAGAGCTTGTTTTGCCACATTACTGCTTGTTGTCTCCCAGTGAGGTAAGCTTGAAACCAGTCAAGGGCTAGAGTATCTAGATACAGGGTTTTTAAAGTATATAGAAGTAACTGATGGTTTACCATATCGAAGGCTTTCGATAGGTCCAGGAAGTGAGCGGAGGATTTTTTTTATTATTCCGGTTAAGATTAATGTTTTCAGTAAAAGAGAGGAGGGCAGTGGTTGTACTATGATGGGGTCTGAATCCATGTTGAGAGTCTGTGAGTAGTTTATTTTGGGTTAGATAGAGCATTAGTTGGTTGTGCATGCACGTTTCCATAATTTTGGCAAGTGGTGATAGTATGGCTATAGGTCTATAGTTGGATAGTTCTGTGGATGAACCTCCTTTGTGGAGTGGAATAACATAGGATATTTTCCAAATTGAGGGATTGAGGCCTCGGTTATGGTTCTGTTAATTAGGATTGAGATAGGGTAGGCTACGACATCTGCAGCAATTTGCAGGTATTCAGCCGGCAGAAGATCGGCTGAAAGGGTGGTTGGCTTCAGTTTTTCAAAAGGGATCTGATAAAGGATGTGGACACTGGCTGGAAGTTAAAAGAGAGTGGTGAGTCGGGTATAGTGTTTATAGAAGTGTGGGGAGGAGAAAGTTGGTTAGCTAATGACTGGATGGTTTCTGTGAAGAAAGTATTGAATGAATTGGCTATATCTTCTTGGCTCTTGTCAGATAATGTTCCTGGGGTCGGAGTAGTGGATTTGCCTGGTTGGAGAAGTTTATTTATGCCTGCCCAGTACTTTTGAGGGTTATTCTGATGTTTATGTTGCAGATTGTAGAAGTAATTTTTCTTATCTAGTATGATGGCTTTTTTAGTCTCATTTCTAAGTTGTTGGAATTTGATATGATCTAGGGGTAGTTTGGTAGTGCGCCATTTATCCCACGCTTTGTCTCTAGTTGTTATTTTGGTTTTGGTGTCTGTTGTTAGCCAGGGTGCTAGTTGAGTTTTAATTCTTATTAAGCATTTAGGGACATGCGAGTCAAGTATAGTAAGGAATGAATTGTTAAATGATGACACTGCCCCATCAAGGGAAGGAACTTTAGTTTTGTCCAGTTACATGATTTGAGTTCAAGTTGAAATTTAGTTGGGTCAAAGTTTTTCTTGGATCTGATAGACCTATAAATAGGTAAGCTTGTACAATTAATTTTGTCTTTCATGATGTATGTGAGCAGGTGATCACTAAGATCATTAGGGAGAGTTCCAGACATATAGTTCTGGGGATGACTGTTGGTGAGTATCCAGTCTAGTATACTCTCTTTTTGGTTATTGTTACCTGTACGTGTGGTAGATGATATTATCTGAGAGAATCCATGTAGGTTAACAGGGATGGGGTTGGACTGTGCTGTGCATTGGTTCCAGTCAATATTAACATCGCCCAGGACAATGGTTTCTTGAGGGTAGTTGTTGGCTATCCAATGTAGAATGACCTTTAGTGTTTCTACATGGGTCCCAGGGGGAATATAGGTGACAATTAGGTTAATGCCCTTATGATTATTTAGTAGAATTTTTAGAGCTAGTATTTCAGCATTAGAGACCTGGGGTGGTTGTATAGGGTTAGTTATGATGTTAAGTGTGCTATTATATAAGACGGCTATTCCACCTCCTCTTTTCTTTACTCTATCTGCCCTAAGTATATTGTAACCAGGAGGCAGGATCTCATTGTCTTTGGTTGATGGCCGGAGCCATGTCTCAGATAGACACATTATGTTGGGGAGGTATGTGGCTAGTACAGCATGCAGGCTATGTATCTTATTGTTTAGGCTTCTAATGTTTAAGTGGCATATTAGGAGGGAGTTGACCAGTCGGTGGGAGAGTGGTGGGCTGGTAGGATTTTGAGTTAAGGTTGGGCCTGGATTAGGATGGATGTCCCCATCTTTGGTTATGTTTTTTCTTAGATACGCTAGTAGTCTAATAACTTTGAATAGTAGTTTTAGTTCGTATTTGGATTTTGGTGTTGATTGGAGTGGTTTTTAGAAGCAAGTGGTTGGAATTTATAATTTTGGGGTAGTGTAGTAGTGGGCAAGTTCCGCAGTCAGTGGAGGTAGGGGGTCTTGGTTTGGCATTTTGGATAAGAGAAACCTACGAATGTGAGATTTTCATAGCTAGTAAGAAAGTATGGCAGAATTAAGAGTGGTAAGATAAGAGGAAGGAGTTTATAATTATTTATAGACATGTTATATGTCATCAATGGGTGGGGTCAATGTGCTTCAGAGGAATAGTAGTGGTTAAACAGTAAAGTGGTGGGGAGGAAATTGGAGAGGAAGTTGTGTAGGTTGGAGAGGAAGTAGGGGTGTGGCCTAGTGGCTATAAATGTAGACACAGTGGGGGCGGGTGGGATAAGGGGGCAGGGAGGGAGTGAAGCGAGCCCAAGCATAGCGAGGGCGAAGCGGAGCGGGGCTAACCCAGTCCCAGTTTTTGGTCCTATGAGTGGGGTAAATAGTCTGATAGTGTAAGTAAGCAGATTGGAGTACAGGCTTGAAATTCAACATAAACATATACAGTTGTAAAATGTCTAATACAATTCAACATAAATAGGCATTTACAGTTGTAAAACACTTACTGGAGAAACACTGAGCCTTCATGGGGCCTGTAGCAGAGTGGATTGTAGGTTTACAAATGGTGCCTGCCACAGGTAATATTTATTAACTCTGGGATTGTCTTAAGGTAATAAACAGGGAAGGGGAGGGGAGAACAAGGGTGTGAGCAGGCAGTTCTTTGTACTGCTGCTAATGAGCCAAAGCAAGACAAGTATGTGTTAAGAACAATCACAATTGACCAAGGACTGCTCTGAAACTGTAAGTCTTGTCTTAATTTCTCAGGTGGAAAACCAGGATAACCTTGTATCAGTAGGCTACGGTGGTATAGTTTAAATAAACAAACACACAGTATTGATCAGTTATTGATACTATTTGCTAACAGAAGGGAATAAGAGAAAGTGGAAGATGTGTGTGTGTGTGGTGGTGGTGGGGGGGGGCTGCTTACAGCCAAAGCACAGTGCTCTCCAGGGGAAAATGAAGATTGGCTCAAACAGTTAGACACATACTCAAAGTTAACTGTAGCTGTTTGCAGACAGTTCAGACCTGGACTGTACTTTTCTTATAGGAATCTTAAAGGTGGTACTGGAGTTGAATACTTAAGAGTGGTGTTAGGTTCAAAGTTAACTGTAGCTGTTTGCAGACAGTGGTGTTAGGAATGACTAAGGCTTTTGACTTAATCAAGTTTTAAGAGAAAGCAAATACATAAAAAAGAACATTGAAAATAATAAAGCTTTCTTCTAGCAAATAAATAAATACTTCTAGAAGCAACTCTATATCTGATTTTCGTGTCTCCATGGAAGAAAATCTGATAATCTTCTTGAGCTAGGCTTATATAGGCTCCAGGGCCATTAGCCTAGTATACACCTATGAAGCTATGAACATATAAAGAGCAATAAAAACAGAACACTTCTTTCTTTCTTTCAATGGCTAGAAGATAAAGTTTTCTGAAAGCATTCAAGTGTTTTTCCAATCTGAGAGAACAACTGAGATAAGACAAAACCAGACAGCACTAAGTAGAAGCACAGGCTGTACCTTGCATCTTAGCATGGATGACCTTCTTTTTAGGTTAATCCAACTCTGTTAATGTGGCTGTCAGTCTGGGACAATTGTTCCTATTACAAGGGGAAAAACTTCAATATTTGAAGATTTAGACATAGTTTTGTGTGTTAGGATCAAGTTAATAGATTTTAGGGGTGTATTGTTGGCGTATTTTTTTTTCTCCGAGGGCTTTCAATAAAACAAATAGTTTTGTAAGATGTGACATAGGTTCAAGTGGATATGATGAGAAACAACTGTATAAAATATTAACCTGCCAAATAGTGTATGCATGTAACACAAACGCTGGAACTAGATACTTAACAAAAAAGCTGTTACACATAAAAGGTGGGAATAATAACATTTTAACATAATGATGCTTTCTATATTATCTTTAAATGTTAATAGTCCCACAGATATATACAAAAAAGAAAGAGTAGTGAACTATATTAAAAATGTAGAGAGCAAATAGCTATCCTACAGGAGACACATTTGAAAATAACTGAACATATGAATTTGATAAAGAAAGGCTTTCAGGATGGTTATTCAGCAGAATACCTGGGACAAAGAAAAACAGGACTACTTAAATTAATTGCAAGAGGACCTCCAATAGTAGTAGAAGAGGTACAAAGATAATAATGCTAGATTTGTAGTACCAA
Organism: Protopterus annectens; assembly: GCF_019279795.1. Taxonomy (NCBI): domain Eukaryota; kingdom Metazoa; phylum Chordata; order Ceratodontiformes; family Protopteridae; genus Protopterus; species Protopterus annectens. Next base: position 642,486,135 of record NC_056750.1, read on the forward strand.
TGGGCTACTGGCAAGGGGAGAGGATTCCACCTAAAACTGCTATAATGGAGCTTAAGAAAATTCTAGGAGAAATAATCAGCTTTCAGCAGGAGATAGTACTTATAGGTGGGGACTGGAATTTGATTTTCAGCAGTGAAGAAATATCTGGGGGTCCAGAAGGGAAACTATAACAAAGGAGTTTAGATTTTTTTTGGCATGGAAGATATGAATTCAGTAGTAGGTGTTTGGAGTGAATTTACATATTATTCCCAAGGTCCAAAAACCGGGCTAGACTAGACAGAACTTAAATTTCACAGGAACATGTGCATTTAATTGAAAGTTTTGACATGCATTCAATAACTATTTCAGATCATGAGCTAATAATAACTAAAGTAAAAATGCAAGGTAATTAAATAAAAATGAAACACTGGCACTTTCCCATCTATCAGTTGAAAAGAGAGGCATTTAAGAAATGAGTAATGGAAATTATTCAGAAGTTATTAGAGAAGATAGGAATTTCTTCTGAAAATATAACTAGGAGGTGGGATAAAATTAAAGTGGCATTTAAAAATAGGATGGGCCTAAAAGAAAGAGAGATATGGCTAAGAAGTAACAAAAATTATTCAGAGAGGCTGACAAATGTTAAAGGATTTCAGAATATGAGGAATCTCACAGAATAAGAAAAGGAGCAATTGCAGAATGCTAAACAGAAGATAAGGGATTACCTTGACAATATGCATGAGTTTAGAAAGATTGCTGTTAAGCAAATGTTTTTTTGATAATAACTCCAGAGCACAAAAAACTTTTAGCACAACAACTCAGGCAACAGAAAGTAGAAAGGGTTGTTGCTAAGCTTAGTGAGCCTATAACAAGGAAGATAAAATATCCTGTAGAGGTACTAGAAATATTCTGGAAATGTTATGAAAGTCTGTATAAAGCAGAGAAATATGGAAATCAAGAAAAGGTACAAATGGAAATGTTTTTGGAAGAATTAAATATGCCAAGGTTAGAGGTAGATGAGTCTCAATTACTAACAGGATAGGAGGACACGAGATAAAAAATGATGATGTATAGCCAATCCACAGGAATGTCTCTAAAATAGATGGTATTCCTGTGGAAGATTGGAAACTAGGTGGGAAAAAAACTGATAAAGATCTGGAAGTTTTTGTTTAACAGTATTTCAAGAGGAAGAGAAGCACCAACATCCTCAAAGAAAGTGGTTGTAGAACATTTTGAGGTAGTTTCAAATGTTTATGAGATACAAAACTAATGAAGCTCAAACAAAGGCAATAGCTGTAAATTATGTACCCACACATGAATGGGTTCAGCAATATCCATATTTATGGGGACATGATAAAATGAAGTACTTAGGAGTATGGATTAAAATGATTCTGGTATGGCACCTAAGGGTGGTAAGAGACTAAACAAAAGATAATATAAAGATGAGAAATTGGAAGCTCTGGTATATCTATATGGATAGTAAGATACAAGCAGCTAAAATGCTTTTAGTCCCTTTAGTTTTCTACACAGGTCAGGCATACTTTTATCAACCAGATAAGTTTTGTATAGCAATTAACTTATTATATCCGAGTGACGCCTCCAGGTGCATCTGGAATTAACTCCGACTGATGCCTCTAGGCGTCAAATATTGCTTGTTCATATTTGCATCAATAATTCCAAAACCATGCTATATAAAAGGTTTTAAAAGACTCCAACCTAAAGCTTACACAACAGCAAACTCAACTGCATTAATATTTGACATCAGTCTAGTGCAGGTAAATAGATATTAACTGTTGTTTTTATGACATTAATTTATATAGATATAATTTTCACATTTTTCTGAATATCTCAACAACCAACACAGACAGGACTCCTTAGTTTCATATAAAAGCTCTCAGATGGATGAATAAAATGCTGCTGACAGTGTGTGTGTAACTTGAGAGTTTGCTGGGATATTGTAAGTTGTTTACAAAATATTACAAACATAACAATTACTGTGTTTACTATGACTTATAAAATTTGGTTTAAGACCTGGAATATAAAGAATACTACTATTATAAAAATAGTTTGTGTTGAAGAGTTTGACATTTATACTTCTTTCATAAGGTAGGGATACAAACAATATTACATTAAACATTAGGGATACAAACAATAGGCAAGAGGGGCTAGAATTTATTAGAGAAAACTGGCAAATGAACCAAGGTATTGGGAGCAAATAATTAGAGAGGGAAAGGTAATATTTATTTATTTATTGACATTTGTTAACCCCGGTTAGTCCAGCTGACCCAGGGGCCCATTTTCAGTAGAGACCTGAGGAGAAAAGCTCCAGAAATAATACAGGTAATTATGATATTTACAAAATATTAAAGTAGGGTCACAGAAATATAGTCAAAATTTTGTGCACAGCAGTACAATGTGTATGTAAAATAACAGTTAACAAGTGCAATTTCCAAAATTTGAGAACAACAGTATATAACATAAGTAAAATAACAATTAAAAGGTTTAGAGAATATTACACTGAGTACAGTATGAATACAGTTTGCTACAGCAAGTACAAGGAGAAAAAAGAGTTGATGGTGAAAAGCAGATAAGATGAGAAGAGAGGAGACTAGTTCAATTGGGGGTTTGTCAAGGGCCTGACCAAGTCATCAGGAGAAAAAGTTTAAGTTCTTTCTTAAACAGGTATTTATGCTGAATGCTTCTTATGTTGAGAGGGAGTGAGTTCCAAGCATGGGCTACAGAGTGCTTGCAAATGGTTTTACCAATATTTTTGTTGGGTTTGTATAACTGCTGGAGGTGATGAGGGGAGTTATAGAAGGAGACTAAATTGGAGATGGAAGGACAGGATGAGGCTTCATATAAGATAGTGTGCGCAATATGTAGCTGAGGTATAAGTACCTGTTTGGAAAATTCTGGCCATTGGAGTGACTTAAGGGCATGACAGTGGTGAGATTTGTAAGGAAGGTTGGCAGCAAATCTGGCAATTTTGTTATAAGTTTGCTCTAGTTTACTCATAAGAAAAATCTGAACATGCTAAGGACATGGGCAGTGTAAAGAAGGCAGGGTAGGAGTAGGGCCTGAGCAAGGGAGGGTTTGTTGGAGGGTGACAGAAATTTTTGATTACGAAAGAGAAGTCCAAGTTTCTGGTGGGTCTTTTTTATACTTCATTGAATATGAATATCAAATTTTAATTCATTGTCAATGATAACTCCAAGTAGTTTTGTATGGGGTTCAGGTTTAATAATGGTGCTGTTGAGAGAGGATATAGAGAAAGAGGCTTTGTGCTGAGCAAGTGTTTTAGGGAGGAAGAGAAAGAGTTTACTTTTTTGGTTTTAATATGAGTTGGTTATCAGATTGCCAGGTTTTGTCAGAGGAAAAAGGTTTGCTAAGTGAGAGCTAGTAGATCAGGGATGTTGTGGGCAGAGGTAATGAAGGTGGAGTCATCAGCATACTATAGAAGTGTAGAGAGGTTAGTAGAGGAGTGAAGTTTATTAGTGAATACATTAAGAATGAGGGGCCCAGAATTGAACTCCAGTATTAACAGGGAGGAATGGAGAGAGAACAGTTTGCCAGCAGACGGATTGCTGCCTGTCGAAGAGATAGCTAGAGAACCAGTTGATGTAGGAGGCAGAGAGATGTAGGTCTGAGAGTTTAGTTAGAAGTTTAGAATGAGAGACAGTATCAAAGTCCTTTGAAAGATCGAGGAAAAGACTGGAGACAAGGAGGTTATTGTCACAGGCTTCAGCTACTATTTGGGTAAATGACAGTAATGCAGTAGAAGTGCTATGGTGAGGCCTAAAGCCATGTTGGGTAGGAGTGAAGAGATTGTTATCGAGAAGATGTTTGAGTAGCTGAACATGGATGCACATTTCCAAGATTTTGGGTATGGAGTAGGATAGCAATCGGTCTAAAGTTAGAGGGATCTGTAGAGCCTTTCTGAAGAGGGATAGCATAGAAGAATTTCCAAATGTCAGGAACCAGGGCTTCTGAGATGGAACTGTTAATAAGAATAGAGACAGGGTAGGTGATGGATTGTGCAGCTATTTTTAGGAAATGAGGTGGTAGTTGATCTGCTGAGGGAGAGCAGCATTTAAGTTTGTTAAGGAGAGATTTAATTGTAGTAATTGGGACTGGTTGGAAAGAAAAAGCATTGGGGAGAATTTTGCTATGGGGTAGTGGAGGTGTTGAGTGAGATGTACTGTTTTGTGTATTAAGTGTGAGGTTTTGAATAGTTTCTATGAAATAGTTGTTAAGGAGGGAGGCAGTTTCAGAAGTAGTGTTGTTTGGAAAGGAGTTGGGAGTAGTGGGGTTACTGGGTGGAGTAGGTTGTTGATGGTGGTCCAGAATTCTTGTGGATTTTTGTGTGGGCTACTTTGATTAGAGGAAAAAAAGCTCTCTTGTCTTTGTTGACAAGTTTTTTTAGCCAGGTTTCTGAGCTCTCTGTATGTCTGCAGTAAGAGACGGGGCTTGTTTTTAACCCAGGCTTTCCAGGAAGAATCTCTTTTGTGAATGATTTAGTGGGTTTGTTTTGTTAGCTGGAGGCATAGTTGGATTTGATTCAGATTTTTCTGGATGGAGCAACAGAAGCAAGTGTGTCAAGGAAAATCTTGTTGAAGGAATTTACTGCCTCATTGAGAGGGAGGTGTTATTGGAAGGACCAATTAATGCCAGAAAGTTTGGAGTTAAAAGTGTCTGGGTCGAAGTGGGTAAGGTTTTGGCATACCCTGTAAGTAGGGTCTTTAGGTGAGTTTTGGGTGAATTTGTGTATGAAGTTGGAGAGTGGTCACAATGAGTTTGGAAGTATACCGGGATTATGATAGAGGTGAGAAACTGAAGTAAGGATCCGGACAATGAGTTTTTGTTTATTCTAGTAGAGGTGGAGATGTGTTGGTGAAAACCATGAAGGTTAAGACTATGGGTAGGGAATGAGGAGGTAATTTAGTCCAGTCTATATTTGTGTCTTCAAGTATGACAGTTTCATAAGGGATATGGTGAGTGATCCAGGATAGAAAGTCCTCTAGGATGGGAATATTATCACCTGGGGGAATGTATATAGAGATTATGGCACATTTTTTGTGAGGGTTGAGGTGACAATGTACAATGAATATTTCAGCAGGTGAGAAGCAGGGAACAGAGGTGGAGAGAGGGGACAGGTTAAGTAGTTCAGAGTAGAGGATAGCAACCCCTCCTTCCCATTTATTTGTTCTATCTGAGCAAAAGATGTTATAACCTGGAGGCAGGATTTCTGTGTTAAGGATGTGAGGTTTCTGCCAAGTTTCTGGTAGGGCAGGAATGTGAGGAGATGTGTTAGATATCCAGGAGTGCAAGTCTGTTACTTTATTTACAATACTTTGAATATTTAGAGAGAAGATTTTTAGAGATTTGGAAGGAGTATTACTGGTAGGAAGGGGTAAGCGAGGGGGAGGGGTATGAGTAATGATATTGTGCAAGGAAGAGGTGGGAGGCCCTGGGTTGGGGGGTGGTTGTCTCCATCCAAAAGAAGAGTGTCAAACAAAGTGAGAAGAGAAGAGAGTAAGTTCAGGGTAGTAGGAAATCTAGGTTTTTGACCAGAAGAGAGAGAGATGAGTTTGAACAAGTAGGAACTTTGAAAAGGTCAGATGGAGAAATAGGGAAGAGAGATGGTGAGATTAATTGTTGGTAAGAGATACTATGAGTGTTAGGAGTACAGGGGAGAGTAGGTGAAGGGGAATGATAGTAGATTGATGAATGGTTAAGAGGTTGTTAGAGAGAGGAAGAAGAGAAAGGTAGTGAAGAGATAGAGTGGCCACATGACTGGAGAGTAGGTAGGGAGAGGAAAGAGTGGTAGATGAGTCAAGAATGCAGTGAATAGGAGTAGAGAAAGCAGAGAGGGTGTGACTAGAAATGAAAAGTAGGAGTTAGTGAGGAGGGGAAGGAGGAGTAGTGAAAATGTAAGGGAGGAGAGATAAGTGGGAGTGGTTATAGGAGTGTAGCAGGTGTTAGATTAGTTTGAGAGAGTGATTGGTAGGATAGGAGGAAGGGGTGTGGTGTGTAAGAGTATATATGCAAAGAAAGTGGGGTGGGTGGGAATGGGGGTAGGGTAGAGGAGCAGAGGCAAGCAAAGCAAGGGCAAATGGAGTGGGCAGATCCAGCAGCAGAAGATTATAATGCTTCAGGAAAAAAAAAATATATATATATATATATATATATATATCAGTGGAACTATGACGTGAACCCCATGGCATAGAAAAGAGAGGATACAGGCAGCAAAGTCTTAGCCTTTAACACACTTTCCTGACTTTAGATAGGTGCTAAAGTGATTCAGAGACGAGGGAGAGAGATGCATACTCGGTGGGGGTGGAAGAAAGGTGGTGGTGGTGGTGGTTTGTGAGCTGAGAAATATGTGTGCACAGTCTAGTTTAATTTGCAAAAAAGGCAAAAAACTGCTTTTAACACCAGGTGAGGAAGAAGCAATTGAGACACATACATATAGCTTGTGATGGAGTTTTTCTTTTGTTTTTATTGGGTTCCTACCATCCTTGGCTACAGAGCAATCTTTGTATTGCTTTCAGGGTCAGTAGATAGAATGTCAGCCAGGTGTATTTGTTGGGGGGGGGGCTGAGGTCACTTTTATGTCTAGGTGATTACTGTAAAATAAAAGGGAGATGTAATGACAATAAGAAAGTGAGCTTAGGGTGGTAAAAAAAATTCTAGAAGAGTGAAAGCAATTAATGGAGGGGTAGTGAATAATGGGTGCAAACAGAAAGAGTGAAATATAAGGCAAAGGACTGAGAGAGACAGAGAGAGAAAAAATAAGCGAAAGTTGCAGGCTGGAGGGTGAGAAAGATAAAAGGTAGGAGGCCTGGAGGGAGGACTCCTGGGTTTGCAAGGAGCAAGGAGCAATAGAAAGGGAAGACAAGTCTAGTGAGGTTTGAGGAGCTAGAAAGGAGAGTAGCTTAGTTTACAGCACAGATTTGGAGAAGGGGGCCTTTAAGTAGGTACTGGGAGGGGAGAAAACACACAGGTAATTGAAGAATGATCAAGGGAAGCATGCATTTACTCTAACATTTGGAGTACACAAAAGTAAGAGAACACAAAACATAGTAAGGTCAAGGGACGCTAGCATTTAGCCAAGCTGGAATAAGCAGAAGGAAGAGAGAATGCAGTTGCCAGTACCCAAATACTACATGCAGAAATTCTACAATATAAACAGATTATACCTTCTAATTGTACATTATTAACAATAAACAAGCAAGCAGCAGTTATTAAAGCACTGATTTGAAAAAATGGGCCTTTAAGTAGGCACTGGGAGAGGAGAAAGCACACAGGTAAAAGCAGAATGGTCAAGGGAAGCAAGGGTTTACTCTAAAATTTGGAGTAGACAAAAGGAAGAGAGAATGCAGACCATAGTAAGGTCAAGGGATGCTAGTGTTTAGCCAAGCTGGAATAAGCAGAAGGAAGAGAGAATGCAGTTGTCAGTATCCAAACACTATATACAGAATTTCTACAATATAAACAGCTTATGCCTTCCAATTGTACAACAAAACAGTAAACAAGCATGCAGCAGTTAATAAAATAGACACGATTTTAGCATTCTTCAACTGTTATAACACAGTGCTAGGCTTCAGCATAAATGAAATGAAATCAAGCATTCAGTTAAAGATTAGTGACAGTACTATCCAACAAATGAGTCAAATGGGTAGGTCCTCTGAGGGTCTACACACTGGCAGAGTAATAGAATATGAAGAGGCCAGGAATTTATTTGGACTGCAGGCTAGAGATTGTCTACTGTATCAATGATTGATATCGGAGTATAGGCAAAGAGAAAGAAATAGGGGATCTAAGTAAAAGACCAGCACTGATAGTAGAATCTAGAACAGAAGATGCTATTAAAAAAGGAATAATTAGTAAAGCATACAAAATATTGCATGATAACTATAAGAATCAATCAGAGGAGGTTAAAAAGGATTAGAAAAGGAGATTGTATATGCAATTCACAAAGGAACAATGGAGGACTATATGTATGTGTCCGAAATATGCAACAAAGTCTAGAAGATTTACAGTCTTTACTTGGAAGTGTTTACATAGGTAGTTTTTATACCCAAAGTAGACTGCAAATAATTTTTTCTCAGGTAGACAGCAAATGTTGGAGGTGTGATGGGGAAGAAAGAGGTAATTGGGTACATATTTTTCTGGGAGTGTAATGAGCTGGCAGACTTTAAAGCTTGCCTGCAAACTACTCTGTCAGAGATATTGGGTGAGCAAATTGGTGTAACTAAAGAAAGGATTTTTGGAGCTATGATACAGAATCAGAATTGCCTAGTCATAGTAAGACCTTGCTGAGTCTAGTTGTGACTGTAAAAAAAAACATTACTAGAAAATGTAAATCGAAGTCTAAACCAACTGTACTAGAAATAGTGAATATAGTAACAGAGATAAAACAACTGGAATTGGGATCTTTAGAAATGAGTAGGAGCAAATTACCTAGAACAAAATGGAAATTGTGGGGATAATAAATGCAGATGAGAAATGAAGTTTAAAAGAAGGCAGGATTTGAATGAGCTATGTAATGTTTGACTGACAATGACTGGCTAGATTATAAGTGATGTATAAAGTTTGAAACTAAAATCGTCAATATGGTTTGTGATGTATAAAGTTTACAACTAAAATAATGCCAATATGGTTTGTTTTCATTTATATACATTTAGGATTGACTATATCATACATGATAATTTAATAAAGATGTTTCTTGTTTAAAAAAAAAAAGAATATAGAAGTGATATATATTATGGTGCAGAGATCAATGAATTAATTATCAAAGAGTCTGCACATGGATAACATGAACACTGTTTTCTTTTTGGTGATATCTATCATGTCTACACTCTCACCCTTCCTGAAGCCACTTTTACTAACATGTCAATATCTGGAAGTATAAAAGAGGAATTTTCCTGTTTGCAAGAGGTGAATTGAATAGGTATTAGGTAACTTTAAATTTCTCTTAGTAGCTGATAAGTGAATCTGTACAGATAAACTTTTGGGTGAATTAGGAAGTACTAGTCAAGTGATGGTAAACTTGGAAGCATCACATAAGGAAACCAAATCTAAATTAAAACAAAACAGAGGTGAAGAAGAATATACACATACACACACACACACACACACACACACATACACTCGTATATATGTCTGAATGGGTGGGAGTATTTTTCTTTTAAAGTAAACTGGAGGTCAGTAAGCAAGCCAGATAATAGTTATAAACTTAACAGATGAAAAAATGACAGTGGTGCAGTGCAATGAATGGGAAGCAGCAATCTTTCAGGAGATATTTTGGAGACTGTGAGATTGTTCCATCTTTAATTACTTATCTGGGCTAATACATGAAGCTTATAATTGCTTGGAAGACCTGTCTAGGATTTAGGGACCATCCAACAAAGACCACCACCATAGCCACAATGTCTACCAAGGGAGAGGAGCTGCACAATCTCAGTGAGTTCCAGGTGAGCAGAGTTGTATCCCACTAGCTGAACCATTCTACAATGCTTATGCTTATTTTATTGAGACATCAGCACAAGAGTCTGAACAGGATCCTGAGAACCTCTTCAAAGGAGACTCGCAGGATGGATACATAAGACCAGAGAAGATAAGGAACATTTTTGACTGAAACAGTCATTGTCAGAGATGTGACAGGGAAATAAAATGCCTGTCTGCTGCCACTGACTGTGACGGGAAAAAGAGTGAATCCTTAAGGTAGCAGATAGAAGGGAATAGGAAACACTTGTCCATCTTGAGAAAAATTACTTTCAGAGGAAAGTTCTTGAATTAGTGCATGAAAAGGTTATGAAACTAAGAAGAGGTCTCAGGCAACCTGCATTCACTGTACCATGGCATAGAAGAATAAAGCCCTGTTTATGGCCCACTAACCCAGATTTGATTAGTACCTTTGGCAGGGTCTGCAGCACTGGCAGAGAAGGCTGGGTGAATGAATCCTTTGGGGAGAGTGTAAATTTGTTCATTCTCTCGGTTGACCATTGCCAGAGGCTGGGGATGCACATGGAGCATTGCCAGTACAGGGGAATAGCTAGGGGATATTGGATAAGTTGCCATGGAGATGGGACAATATGTCAGCATGTCCAGCCCTGGGCATTCTGTAGTGTGCTTGGTGGGAAAAAGGGAAATAGTTAAAGCATAAAGTGAAAATACTCTGTGGGGGGGGGGCACAGCAGGGTGATACTGTAACAGAATTCTTGGTCTCCTCATGGCCCTAGATGAGGTCTAAACAGAGCTTGGGAGATGCTAAAGATAAGTCAGGTACGTAGTAAATTAGGATAGGATATGTCAGCAGATGATGGTGAGCTGCTAGGAGTGTAAAAAAAAAACAAAACAAAACAAAATTTCTTCATGGTGAGTCTAGGTTTTAAAACATACTTGATTAACCAGTGTGGAGCACTAGGTCTGCAACAATGGTAACTGGAGACGAAGTTGGAGGTATGCAGGTATATAGTGGTATGATAGTTTATATCTGTTTGGGAGGGGACTCATGTTCCCGCATAATTAATTTAAGTGGCTCATCAACAAGCATTTGAGCTTACCAAAGGGAGAAATGTTGGACAAAAAAAATTAGGGAATCTTAGTCTTTCCTTCTGAAATTATGCTAATAGTTATTAATGTGCATACCATAATAAAGAACAGTGTAAGGAGATCCACGGTAACCAGAAATCAATGTATACCCTGTGTGATGTACAGGGAATATGATATAATGATCTACAGTGCTACCTCCAATTTATATGTGGCTGTGGTTGGCTTTAATAGTGACTGCTAAATGTGCACTGCTTCCATGGATAATAGCCTGCACATGTTGCATCCAAATAAATGTTATACTGACTGCATGCAGAGTAAAGCTATAATCACTTGCTCCCAGCCATGAGTTTTCTAGTACTGTCTACAAAGGGTTTGTGGTATTCCTCTGCAACAGCACTCCTTTCCTACCTTTGTGGTAATATGTTGCCATAAAACAGACCAGTCTTGCACACCAAGAATACAATTGCTGTTTAGCCTTAAAATAAGCCTGTCATTAAATATTTATATTGTACCAATAGTTTTAAGCAGTCACTTTTCAAATGGCAGATGCCCAACAGCTGCGATGTCATCAGGTCTACATATATGCCCTTATACTAATAAATAACTTGCTAGCCACACATTTTTAAAATTAAATTAAATTAATGCAGCATTTTACCTGAACTAAATAAAGTAATGATTCTGTAAAATGAAATATATAAGCAGCCATAAATTTACTCTGTGAAATACAAAATAAATGGATTTTTTATCTGCAAAATAGCATATAGAAGAACTTTGTCTGCTTTTTGGTTATGTCACTGCCAGCAGATAAAAAAAATACTGAATAATTGCTACACATTACTCATACACCCAAACAGTGTTTGCACATTCTTACAGGAAATGAAACCCATGCTTAGGATTTTGTCAGAGCTGCAGTCCACTGTAAATGCTTCAAAAGCTCTCACAGTACCATGTTTTATATTTTCTGTCTGTCTTTAATTTTTAAATGTAAAGATTCCTCTTTCCACGGCCGTATAAGTTTGGTTTGAACTAAAGTCTATTTGACCGGGAACAATATTTCAAGAAACATTGAATATTTGACACCGCAAATATGTGCACATTTGTCAAGCCAGTTTCATGTTTAATAGCTCTGCTGCATTTGCATGGAAAGCAATTACATAGTCTCTGCAGTTCACATTGTTTACATGTCATACATTTATATGCTGCAAGAGTAGATGAAAGCAACAACCACACTTTTTTATGGAGCAGGTAAATTTAACTCAACTTAATACAGCTTTTCTGTATATTTTACTGAAAGTGAGTTTCAAGCTGCACAGATCCTGTTACTCCCATGAATCATGTGAGATAGAATGGACAAGATAAAAGAAAAACAGAAGGGAATGATATCAGGAAGCCCATTTGAGGAAAACAATCTGCATGAACATGCAGATAGCAGAACAATGTCTTGTTATTACAGCAGTAACAGAAATCTGGTATATGAAGAACAATATCTAAGAAGTAAATATGCACAAAAATACCATATACAGTAAATGAAACTTTAGAATGGTGCATCTCTGTATATAAAGGAAAAGATCAAACAACAGGAATGAACCGGTTAACAGGATACAGTGAAGCACTGTGGCCTATATTAGAGGCTGGGAATGTCAGCAGTATATGAAATGGGTTTGGTTTGATAGACACCCTGTCATTCAAATGGAAACCTTTGAGATGAGGTGGATAATTCATTTGGAGGCACTTAAGGGGCATGTTCTGAATGACAGGGTGTCTATCAAACATGCGCTTAACAGTAGGGATTTATTTAACTAATAATTCTTTTGCATAGTTTTGAACAAGTGATGCAGTTTGTACAAACTTTTTTTTTTACTTTTTATGTGTTTTAATATTTATAACAATGCTTGTGCCTTTAAGGGGATTTGTTCCTGATGATAGGTTGATTGATGGGGAGTTTCTTTTAGTCATAAGCTGCATTTAAACTGGTTTTACTCTGTTATGTTGTCTGATGAAGCAGCATGGTATGGCTGCGAAAGTGATCATTATTTGATTAAACATTTTTTATTTTAACATCTTACTTGTGTGTTTTTAAGTGGAGTCATTGCCATGGCATGGTTCACTACATTGCTTTTGTCTGGTTTATATTAGAGATAAATTCACCTCCCATCTAGCTAGACTGGACAACTGCACGGAGCTACTCCAGGTCCAGTTTATGGTGGGTAAGACCCCCATTCAAGTCATAGCCAGTTATAGATCCCCCTCCATGGGTCACAACGCCCACAAAGCCAACTTGACCAAACTGGAGACGATCCAAATGTTACTGAACACACTGGCTATGGGGGATTTCAATTATCCCACCATTAACTGGGAAACCTATGCTAACCCTAACTCACAAGCGCAAAAGTTCCTTGACTTTGTTAATTCAAATGCCCTGGAACAAATTGTCCATACCACGACAAGGGGAACATACATTCTGGATCTGGTCCTCATCAACATATGCAGAGAAACACCAAATAACAAAAAGCACAAAAATGGAGCAGGATACAGGAAAAATAAAATTTATTAAGCGCTTTCATCAAATATTAGGATTGACTTCTTCAGAATACCAGACAGTCGGAAAGACCATCCTTTTATACATAAAACAATTAAATCATTAGTTGAATACGATTGAATAATTAGGCATTGAAATGCTTAAAGAAATAGACTCCCTTAATATGTAAACAGTTTCTTTCTTAATAAGATAAGGCATTACATAGTACTACTGCAAAAGATATGTATGGCGAATATACACCCTGACACTAAATTACAAAAAATGCCAGCTAATGAATATCATACAATGCTAAAAACTACTGGTAGAAAAATAAGCAGAAAATGTATGAGTCTGTACAACAATAAATATATGCTACAGAAAATCCAAATGTCTTAAAACAAGCAATAACTAGTATCAATGTGAAACATTACTGTAAAATCTTACATAAAAATAAAAAGCAAGTCATAGTGTGCACCTCATTAAAATAAAAAATCAGCTTTAAGTTTTAAGTAACTGGAGAGGGACACCATGTCGTTCAAACCTGGGCTAGTGGTGGCATTAACTCTAAGTTGCCACAAAAGTTCTCGAAATTCAAGGAACCAGTCACTAGATCCCCCTCTCTCATCTATTTACCACCCTTTCCAGTATAATAAACTTAAAACTGTGATTTGGAAAAGTATTAATGTGCTTTGCCAAGGCATTTTTCATGTTGCCTTTGGTTATATCATAAGTATGCTGATAAACACGTGTCCTTAAGGCATTTTTAGTCTTGCCAATATAAAACCAAGGACATGCCTGGCATATGGCAGCATACACTACTTGTTTGCTCCCACAATTACAGTTCTGATTAACTTTTGCCCATCTATAACCTTCAATAAGGACTCTGTCGCTCTCTAAAATATATTTACATTGGGTGCAGTGCCCGCATTTTGTCATTTTCCCAATACCAGGTTTAGTATTCTTACCACTGGACTCCAAAAGGTTCTTAATGCTGGAATCCTTTTTATATACTATAACAGTGGAGTCACCCACCTTTCCTTCTATGGTCTCATCGCTCATAAGAATGAACGAGTTTCTCACCATTATATCCCGTATCAATGGGAATTGTGGGTTGTAAGTAAGAATAAGTCTGTGTTGAAATGGGGTAGTTGTTGAAACCCTGCTTTCTGAAGGTGCACAGAGTCTAGAGATGTCCAAACCCAACAGTGGATAAAAATAACCATCCACTCTCTTTTTGGATACTTCTTAAAGTAATGGTTTCACAAATTCTTCAGAGTACCCCCTGTTGACTAACATACCCAATAAAACATCCCTTTCCTTATAAAAGTCCTCAATTCTGCTGATCATGTGGGCCAATCTCACCCCTTGTCCTTTTATTAAGGATCTTTTTTGATGAAGGGGATGTCCACTGTCAAAATGGAGAAGGGTGTTCGAGTATGTGGGTTTCCTGAAGATGTTTGAATAAAACTGATTGTTCTCTAGATACTTGGAAATCTGTATATCAAGGTAACTGATGGATTCCATGTGAGTTACCATGCTAAACTCCAGAAAAGTAGTACTGGAGTTAAGAAACAGTAGGAATTCAGACAACTGCTCCTGGTCCCCCCCTCCAGAAAATAAGGATGTCATCTAAGTACCGCCCATAAAAAGAACAGTATGTCATCCATTCAGATGTGAAAACTTGTGACAATTCCCATTGTGTCAGGACAATATTAGCAAAAACTGGTGCACAGGCTGCCCCCATAGCTATACCTGATTTTTACTTAAAAAGATGTCCCTCGAATATCATGAAACTGTTTTCCAGGACTAATTCAATTAAAGTCCTAAGTGTGAGAATCCTGGTATGGGAGAATGTAGTCTGTTGGCACAAAAAATTGTAAAACAATTCAATGCCTTCCGAATGCGGGATGACATTGAATAAATCTTTGATGTCAATGGTTATAAAAATTATGTTGCTGTCAAAAAATTCTTGCTTGATTTTTTTTGAGACAGTCCCAAGAGTCTTTAATAATGTGAGAAAATGAACTCAAACAGTTTTTAACTTGTGATCCAAAAATTTGGCAATACTGATAGTCTTAGAGCCCTTTGCTTCCACTATGGGCCTTAATGGTGGGTGGGAGATATTCTTATGGATTTTTGGGATCCCAAATATAGTTGGGATCCGAGGATGTTTCTGTGTGCAAAAAAAACGGTTCTTCTTCAGATATCTGATTATTAAAAAATAAATCAGAAAGCACCATATCTACATGACTATATGTGATGTTTAATTCATTGCGTGATATTTGTGCATATCCGTCTCCAAGAAGATGTTCTAGCATACAGTCTATGTACCTTTCTTGGTCCATGACTACCAATCCACCCCCTTGTCAGGTTTCATGACTCTAATCTGTCTATTATTGGAAATGCTGTCTAGAAGGATGGTCTCCTCCTTAGTTAAATTGGACAATTTACTGTTGTCTTTTACCCTGTTTAAATCCCTGATTTCCTTAGTGCAAATGCCTTGGACCAGTTGTAAAATGGGATGTAATGGGGAATTGTATATACTTGTTTTCTTGCATCCAGCTGGTAACTTATGACTGTTCCCAGTTTCACTTACATTGACACTCAGGTTCAGTTTTCTAGTATAAAGCATGATGTCTAAGAGTGTTTTTTCCATGTTAAATTTCTTATAGGGTACAAAATTTAACCCTTTCTGAAACAGGTTCGCCCAATCTTTTGTAACTTCTATGTTACTTAGGTTGTAAATTTTGAAGTCCTGGTGGTCACTGGATATAATAGAAATCTCACTGTTGCTGTCTAAAACTTGCCCTGTCTTGTCTGTTGCCAGTTCACCCGTCTCCCTCTCCCCCTCCCAGAAAAATTCTGGGGTAAATGGTGTTGGTCCCCTTGGTAACCCACACTGTATTGTCTCCTGTGGGTGTAACCTTGTTTCTGGATCCTCTCTGATCTCCTTAGGGGTTGACCTAAAGGGATGGGACCTGTGTGGTTGTCTTCACTGGGTTGCAAATCGTCAGTTAATTCATCAAAAACATCATTGTTAATATTGCTATACATTTGTACATTGTTAGTGTTTCCACTAGAGACTAATGGGTAGGCAACACCTGCTTCATAGTCCTTGGCATCTCTGTCTAATTTTTTACTCTTTTTGATCTTAATTTTCGCAACAATCTTATCTATATTAAAAAACACAGCATTGTATTCCTTGTACTTGTTACAAAAATCAATGTCATTTTTTAACAAAGCATCCAGTTTACTAACAGTTTTGCAACATTTCAAATTTCTTGTCATTGTCCCTTATTAAAACCTGTAGTAACTCGCATCCTTGTCGATTGAATAATGTAACCAAGTCTTTATGCAGATCAGAGCCATTTAAAATCCCATTAGGGAAATGCCAGTAGCTTAACCCTTTGGGAACTTGTTCCCTTTTTCAAGCATTCCCTAAGGTACTGATTTTCTATTTGTAATTTCTTCATTTTTAAACTGTCCTTTTCAAGGTTGTTTAAAATAGAATTTACAGTACCTTGGTTGAGGTTTCCGGTGTCCGTGTGGTGAAACCCAGTCTTGTCTCTGTTGATCCACTCGGTTAAATTGAAATCACTGCTTGTGTTTAACCGGAGACCCATATTGTCATGGTTTTGGCTCTGCATTCCTGTGGTTGCGTTTAAGGCAGAAGTCTCAAGTGCTGCAACATCATTAGCATTCATAGCAGTCCTGTTGCCTTTACGTTTTGGGCTGCCTTGCCCTGGTTGTATGCTAAAAAGGGAGTCTTGCAGTGAGGAAGTTAAAGTCAACAAACGGCGATTCAAATCACTGATTAAACCTTCAAGCTTGCTGCCCAAGCTGACTATTTGGTTGTTGAATACACCAATAAGTTTGGTGAGTTTGTTGATAGCCGAGGTTAATTCCTCATGTGTGTCTTTAGTATCCCCTCCACTCTGAGTGCTGGAATTCATATCGGCAATTGCAGAGAAACACCAAATAACAAAAAGCATGAGAATGGAGCAGGATACAGGAAAAATAAAATTTATTAAGCGCTTTTGTCAAATATTAGGATTGACTTCTTCAGAATACCAGACAGTCGGAAAGACCATCCTTTTATACATAAAACAATTAAATCATTAGTTGAATACGATTGAATAATTAGGCATTGAAATGCTTAAAGAAATAGACTCCCTTAATATGTAAACAGTTTCTTTCTTAATAAGATAAGCCATTACATAGTACTACTGCAAAAGATATGTATGGCGAATATACACCCTGACACTAAATTACAAAAAATGCCAGCTAATGAATATCATACAATGCTAAAAACTACTGGTAGAAAAATAAGCAGAAAATGTATGAGTCTGTACAACAATAAATATATGCTATAGAAAATCCAAATGTCTTAAAACAAGCAATAACTAGTATCAATGTGAAAAATTACTGTAAAATCTTACATAAAAATAAAAAGCAAGTCATAGTGTGCACCACATTAAAATAAAAAATCAGCTTTGAGTTTTAAGTAACTGATGAGGGACACCATGTCGTTCAAACCTGGGCTAGTGGTGGCATCAACTCTAAGTTGCCACATAAGTTGTCTAAATTAAAGGAACCAGTCACTAGGTCCCCCTCTCTCATCTTTTACCACCCTTTCCAGTATAATAAGCTTAAAATTGTGATTTGGAAAAGTATTAATGTGCTTTGCCGAGGCATTTTTGATGTTGCCTTTGGTTATATCATAAGTATGCTGATAAACACGTGTCCTAAAGGCATTTTTAGTCTTGCCAATATAAAACCCAGGACACGCCTGGCATATGGCAGCATACACTACTTATTTGCTCCCACAATTACAAGTGGATCCAAGAAAAGAAAAAGTAGCTCAGACAGTTACTAGTATGGTCAACACTGGATGGCAATTGCAAAAAACAAGGAAAGTAACTGTTTCTTTTCTTGTATACATTTAAATATACCCTGCTTTATTTTATTAATTTGTTATCTAGGTAAAACCACTAGGTCCAACTGCCTCATTTCAGAGGTGACCTAGGGGTCATTTCTGGGCAAGACACTTGCTCAGAATCTTGAAGAAGGCAAATGGAGACCGAAGGTTTAAAATCCAAAGCTACAGGATGAAGCTCAGTAGCAGGTCATTGGCCTTAACCCCAGTGCTAAACTAACAGGCTTTGGACTATTTGAACTTCTACACACCTACATTTCTAACTTTGGGGTTAGCATGGCTTTCCTGCAAAGTTCATTTTGGTCTGTTTAATCTTGTCTGCAGATATGCCAGACTTTAAAATGGTTGCACTCTTGTTTCTGTCACACCCTTCCCATTGTCTCTCTCTCTCTCCCCCCTCTTTGAAGAATGTTACATACCACTGTACTTTTTTCTGGAGGTGGACAATATGTATTAAATGTATGTGGTGTGTGGAGCTCCATGATTATGCTCCATTAACAGGAAAAAGACAACCTAGTTGAGTACTACCCTTGCATGAGACCTGATATTAACAGCATTTTAAAAGGTGCTTAACAATTGTTAATATTGGATCTCGCGCTAGGCATTGAGTACTGCTATGCTTGGCAAGGCATTTACCAGCTTTCAAAGCAAGTAAAACACTTTGTGCTTTTTTGCCCATTAACCAGTAGCTCATGGAGCATATAAAGCCCCATATACCACAAAGTATTGTGATAAGGCATCTGACTGTAACCATATTGTTATGTGTTCGAGAAATGGATGCCAAGAAATTCAACTTGAGAGTGATTATAATCCTCTGTTATGCAAATGTATTATCTTCAGGCAAAGTTCCTTATATTAGGGCAAGTGCTAATTTCTGTTGCATAGTTTTTAGGCTGTGGAAATGTTTAGCAACTATACTTATCATATCCCAGTCTTGTATTTCATATTTCATATACCTCTGTGTTGTTATTTTATCATTTATGAATTGCCATTTTGGAGGTGCTATCTATGTCTGCATCTTAACTTATTATTGTTGGAATGCTGTCAGCACAAGTGCTGGCTTGATTCAAGACTTCTACTGCGTTATCAATTAAATTTGAAATGTCTTTCTAACAGCTTGAAATGTCTTTTTCCTAGAGTGACAATGAAAAATATTCTAAGCCCCAGTATGCTGAAGTTCTGTGCTAATGCTGTGGTTCCATCTTACACTTTTTTGCTGAAGCAAAGGTTCATGCAAGGAGGTGAGTACATCTTTTATGGTGCATTCCTGATTTTATTAGTTCTCTATTTTGTATGGCCATGTTGCAGGCTTTTGAAGTCTCTGGCCTTTTGTGGACCAGGCCTGACACTCTTATGTTTGCTTCTTAAAATGCCAGAGTAAGTAGTCAGTACACTTAAATTAGTGCTTTAGTACAGATGACATTTTAAGGTGAGACAGGATTGTCAGTTGAAATCTCATTCTATTGTCATTTGCCTTTTGACCACTAAATAAAAAAGCATGCATACAGCTCTGCTGTTTGCCTTTTCACTGATTGGAAATAGTCATCCAGTTTTGTACTATATTCATGCTCCATTGTTTAACAAAGGCTTATTTTTAGTTTGCAAGTTATATTCCTTTACTTATCCTGTCCAATAAAACTGTTCCTGAGTTCTAATGATTCAGTCTCCCTCCCTACCAGGTATATAACACTAATACTTGTCTGTACCACTTAAATATATTTTCCCTTTGCATGCCCCCAGCACGGTCCACTAGCCTTCCCAAAAAAGTGAAAATAATCACTTTATTATATTCTAAACTGACACATAATTGTACAGATTAGTAAAATAATATTATCCTGATGCTGCTGTTTACCTCTAGCAGAATAGAGTTTGCAATGATGAGAGAGAGAATAGGTTAAGGTATATAGAAAAGCTGCATCGGATGGGTCTATATGAGTAAGAAGAAAACTGACAAAGAGGGAATATGGTATGGGTGCATTAACTGCCTGGCGTATACTTCCATGGAGACTGTGAGGCGAGGCAAGAGGATGACAACTGAAGTCAGCTTAAAGTCTGACAGAAGGGAGTTTTATCTCACAGAGAGAGTGGTGAATTGCTAATGCTAGCAGAGTCATTGGTGGAGAACTATATGCAAAAGGAGTTCAAGCAGGATGGGAGCAATGACAAAAGAAGGGAGAAGGCAGCAGATGCAGAACGTGAAGTACATCTCTCTGATATAGTTGACAGACTTTGCAGTTTATCGTTTAGAAATAGTATACAGCTGCATGTTTATAAACATCTTCTTTTAGGGTGTGTCTTAGTCAATAAAGGAGCAACTTAGTTCAATAACATAATTGATAATGAAACCTGTGTATCATTGCTAATTACAGGTTACAAAAACACACATTGTTTGGTGATATGCTAGAAACATACTGTGCAACACAATGATATAAATATTATTTTGAGCACACTATAGTCATAATTGTATCTGAGCTAATTTTTCTGACTTTTATACAGAAGTGACATTGGTTTGAGATGGCTCATGCCAATGTAGATATTAAACTCACATTTCTAGGAATATGTTTATGCATTGTATATATTATGTGAAATTTCTACATGAAGCTAGAGAACCCAGGAACATTTTTTGAAATGTGACACTTTGAAAATTGGGAGAAAGTACACAATTATAGACCCTGGATATTAAAAAAAATGTGCAAAAGTATAAGTAACAGCAATAGCTAACAGCACTATGTTTGTAATTGCTGGCTGGATTATCATTAACAAATGTAGGATGGTGGAGATGTTGGCGCAGATACTGGTGGGGTAACGATAAGTGCCACATGTACTTGTGGCATAGCTGCAGTAGAATATGAGTAAGAGGATGTTCAGAAAGGCTGGTTAACATGAACATGGTTAGCATGAGAAAATGCTTAACTGGAGGAAAAGAAAATTGCAATCAGTACAGCAGAGAAGGCAAAAGCCAAAGTATGAAAGAAATTAACAAATATCTAAAGGATGAATGTGAAATGCATTTGAATGACACATACCACTGTAAGAATATTTGGGCTGAACAGAAGGCTGGAAACATATAGCCTAACTATCAGAACAAGAACAACTATTCTGCACGAAATGGATTGAGGGCAGCTGGAAAACCTTGCTTCAGCAAAGTATAGAATGAAAGTGGTAACTTGTTTTAACCATGTAGAGAATGCACAGGCACCACTGATGAAGGGAAGGGAGTAAGTTATAAACCATCTAGGACAACTTAATGTAAATCATATCCCAAGAGGAAAATGAGCTGCCTTTATAGGCTATTCAGTTTATTTGCTGGTTGTTTCTATGTTAAAAAGCTTCTCATCTTCTTTTTAAGCTTCTTCATTACTTTTTCTCAGAATGTTTGACGCAAAACAAGTTACAGACTGGTTAGAATCTTTAGATTCAATAAAATTTAAATGTTGTCTTTCTCTTGTGTGGTCTTAGCATATGGTGTTTACTCTGTGTGTGCATACTTCTCAGCCTCTTAAAACAAGAAATATGGATAAAGCCTAAAATAATGGGGGGACAAATGCCCAAAAATAGGGACAGATTTTAAATATCGCTCTTATAAATGAATAAAACTGCTAGAATAACAGGTTTTGTGTTAGCATGCATTTTATGAAGGATGTAAAGTCTAAGGGCTGGATTCACGAAGGCTTGCACAGAGTCTAAGAGTAGAGTAAGACTCCACGCAGCCAACATGTCCACCGAGCGATCCAGGAACAGCCGGTAGGGGCGTGTAACAGAGCTCTCAAAACTAGTCCTACATGGACAGGGCTTGGATATGCAAATTACCTCAATTGCAGGTGAAAGCTATGCAAATGAGGTAAATTTGCGATCCAGGAAACCTGAACCTGTCCGAATAGGAGTAGTGTTATTTGCAGAAATGTACTCAGTTGACAACTGAGTACGGTTCTGCAAATAGCAAAACAGAGCTGTGACAGCTCCAAAAAAAGGATGCATTTACAGGAGGAAGCATGCCAATGGCCAAAAATATGGCCATTGGCAATGTGAAGTGATGCAAAATAAAAATAAAATAATTTTTTTTCATCCCGATCTCCGGGGTTTAAGCGTAGCGCAGCGCCGCGCAAACTTGCTGCACCATAAAAAACAGAAAATCAATAATTAAGATCCACAAATCTGGATTTTATTGCTGATATGAATTTACAATGCAAGTGAATGGAAGGCTGAAGACAACATGGCCACCGAGTAGAGGTTGCTAAGAGGGGAAGCTCAGTCTAAGAGATGTAACCAAGCATTAGTAGGCAATCCTATGCAAATGAGGGTTAGGATAGTGAATCGCAAATTTACATAGCAAATGAGCACAGTCAGTGGAGTGTAGGAGTAGGATAAGCGGAGTAACAGAGTAGAAGATAGGTGACATCACGATGGGGGCATGTATGAAAGAAGTGAAGCTCATTGGAGCTGAGTGGCATGTGTCAGGTGACATTTACATATCATTGAAAGAGGTGTGTCAACAGGTAGGCTAGGTAAAGTAATGAAATTGAAGGTGTATGCTGTGGATAACACCAAAGTTTCTTGCTGAGTGTGCATGTGCGTGTGTGCGCGCCAGTAAACCCGAGTAAGACAGTGTGTGCATGTGTTGGCGTGTGTGCGCACGTGTAAGCAGGAGTAAGCATATGTAAGGCTGTGTAAACAGTTGTTGCGTGCGTTTTAACAAGAATAAGCAAGTTTTAGTCCGTGTAAGCATGTGTGCATGCGTGTTAGCTGCTGTGCGCATGTTTGCACTTATGTGCGCAGCGCTCCCCCCTGAGGAAACAGAAAGGAAAAAGGAAGCACACCAAATAGTAGGAAGTTACCAGGGAGTACTAGCAGAGCTAGCAGGTGAAAACAATCAGAATCAGGCAATTACACAGGCAGTACACTAGCCCAGCCCAGCACTTAAAACTCTGCAAACAGCAGTCCATTATGTTTCTCTCAAGAGGCACTGCAACACTGCAGT
This sequence comes from Protopterus annectens, assembly GCF_019279795.1. Lineage (NCBI taxonomy): Eukaryota > Metazoa > Chordata > Ceratodontiformes > Protopteridae > Protopterus > Protopterus annectens. The sequence continues at coordinate 642,509,103 of NC_056750.1, forward strand.
AAGGTAATAGAAGTGAAAACTGAAAAAGCTTTACTGAGACAAAGAAATGTTAGGGGCTGCCATTGCTGTTATAAGGCGACATATGCAACATGCCGAGGGTGGTGATAATGCAAATGCTGCTGGACAACCCACAGTGAGGAGACGGAGAACAGTGTACAGGCCCATGGTAACCTACCAGGGGCTACATGAGCCAGAGATAGTGGAGCACTATAGAGTGGACAGAGACCTCTTGCAGCAAATTGTTGAGCTGTGCAGGCCATGCCTCACACACAGAACCAACAGAGGGGAACCCATTCAAGTGGAAACCAAGGTATGTGCTGGCCTAAGAATATTAGCAACAGGTACCTTCCAGAGACCAACTGGTAATATGATGGGGATATCACAGGCATCAGCATCCAGGGTACTGCACCAGTTTCTGGATGCCATGTCAGCACATGTCGGTGATCATGTATATTTCCCCAATTCCTGTGAGGAATTGGCCAGCAATATGTGTCTCTTCCAGCAAATAGTGGAATACCCTGAGGTAGTGGGTGCAATAGACTGCACGCACATACGCATCAAAGCACCAGCCGGTGAGCGGGGTAGGGTCTACTTCAACCGCAAGGGCTTCCCCTCCATCAACTGACAGGTCGTGTGTGATGCCCAGGGCATAATACTGAATGTGTGTGCTGGCTGCCCTGGAAGCTACCATGATTCCCATATCTGGCATCTGACGCAGCTGTACCAGACATTTGCCAATGGGGACATCCCACATGGTCACCTAGTGGGGGATGCTGGCTATGCACTGGAGCCGTGGCTGATGACACCCATCAGAAACGCACACACACCTGAACAGGAACGTCATAATGAGGCACACGCACAAACACGAAATGTAATCGAGTGTGTGTTTGGGCTGTTCAAGTCACGGTTCTGGTGCCTGGACACATCTGGTGGAGCCTTGCAGTACTCACCAACTACATGTACCCAAATTGTCATGGTATGTGCTATGCTACATTATATGATCCTGCAAAAACAGCTGCAGCAGGACCAAAGTAGGCCTGGGCCAAATAGCCCCCCACCATTGCCAAGGCCATCACAGGCAGACCGTGACTCGGAGGAGGAACAACCTGAGCCTGCCCCAGTAGGCAGAAGGAGGCGTGCCCAGTATGCTTTGGCCTTGGCAAAGAGGCAACGTATAGCACATATACTGGCTCAGTAGGAACCCTGGCAATGATACCTCTCTCTGACTTGCACATATAGTAAAAGGGATGCCTAAGTTGACACCACCTGCTTCCAAACATGTATAGGGAGTGTAGTATGTGCATCTGACATAGCCTGCCCTGCATCACCAACTGAGGCATGATTGCCATGTGTTAAGCAATATAAAGCAGTGCTAAACAGCATTTACCACCATGTAGTATATGTAAAGAAAATCGCACACACCAACTAGCACAATTGTGGTCAATGTTGAGTAATATTGGGCAACGTCCAGCAATGTTAGTTAATACTGAACAATGTTGGACAAGCTGGGTCTAAGTATATGAAGGTCTCTCCAAACACCATTATATTGGGTGACTTCAACTACCCAAACATTGACTGGGAGCAGTACTCAAGGCCCAACACCCTAGCCCAAAGGTTCCTAGAATTTATAAACTCAAATGCTATGGAACAACTAGTCACTACCCCCACAAGAGGGGATAACATACTGGACTTGGTCATCACCAACATGGGGACTCTATGCTCCATACCAGAGGTATTCCCCTCATTGGTAAGATTGGACCATAAATCAATTCCACTGGATATCCACATCCCGATCCCACCCACAGTCCAGAAAACCACAGTGAAACACTTCTCAAAAGCTAATGTCACACTTCTCAAAACCGAGGTGGAATCCCTCAAGGCCCGCGGGCCAGTGGAAAGTACGGCACAAACTGCAGAATCCTTTATAAACGCATTCTATGGACACCTTCAGGAATGCATGGATCATGCTATCCCAACCAAAACCAAGACCCAATCATCCAAAGGCAGGCATCCTGCCTGGTGGATACCAGCCATAAATAAGCTGTACAACAGAATGAGGATGCTACTACATGATAGAGCAAAATTCATAACAGGGAATGCATCTCTGATCAGTACTAGCAAAAAACTACAATCCCTCATAAAATCATCCAAGACCAGCTTTGAGAGAAAAATTGCACAGGACACTAAAGATAATCACACAGCCTTCTTTAGTTATGTTAGGAACCTGGGTGGCAACTCCCAGATATGCTCAGAGTTGGTCCAAAATGACAATAAATACACTGAACCCACAGACATTGCCAACATCCTGGCAGACAGGTTCAGTGCAAACTTCTCCCCCCCTTCCCCCCTAAAGAGCAAATATCTATCCCAGCAGAGTGCTGCCTCCCTGACATCTCAGATGCTCAGGTGAGAGCCGCCCTCTCCAAAGCAAAAAACACAGCATCAATGGGACCAGATGGTGTCCCGGGCTGCGTTCTACATGAACTCCAAGAAAAGCTAAACCCCCACATAAAGCTGCTGTTCAATCTCAGCCTTACTACAGGATATGTGCCCAAAGAATGGCGTACAGCAACAGTGGTCCCACTCCACAAAAGTGGTGCCTCTACGGACCCTGGAAACTATCGCCCCATAAGCCTGACTAGCCCAGTCTGCAAAGCTATGGGGAGGATCATCATGGAACTCATAAACAAAGACATTGGGGACCTACAGACACTGGATTCTACCCAATTTGGCTTTGTTAAGGGCAGATCTTGCCTCTTAAACCTGGTCAATTTCTTTGAAACAGTCACCAAGGCCATTGATGAGGGGAAGGTAGTCCACACAGCCTACCTGGACCTCACAGAAGCCTTCGACACAATACCCCACTCGGGCATCATAGATAAGCTCTCCAGCTTAAATATAAACCCTTATGTCATAAGATGGGTTGCAAACTGGCTCAAGGACAGAACCCACATAGTCAGAATTGCTGAAGCCATGTCAGACTCTAAACCAGTTACAAGTGGTGTCCCACAAGGCTCAGCCCTGGGATCTCTTGTGTTCAGCATATATTTTTCGGAGGTACAGGCTAACACGGGAGGACTGAGGCTGACCAGGTTTGCAGATGACTGCAAACTGGGTGCCATAACTGACTCTCCAGCTGACACAAGCATCCTCCAAAAGGGTCTCATAGAGACAGATAACAGGTGCCAGAGTCATGGCCAAAAGCTAAATGCTAAAAAGTGTATAGTCATACCCTTTGGCAAAAACAAAGTGCCTACAAATTACCACATAGGCAGGAATCCATTAAGTATGGAAGAAGTAATTAGGGACCTGGGGACCCAAGTTGACAGTAATTTCCCCTTTGACAGCCACATTGCCAAAGTGGTTAGAAAGATCTTCTATATAGCCCACCTTATCATGAAAGGATTCACATCTACATCGAGGGAGGTCATTGTGTCCCTTTATTCATCCCTCATCAGGCCCATAATTGAATACAATGCCCCATTTGGGATGTACCTTACCCGACACCTGCAGCAACTAGAAAGACCCCAAAAGTACCTCACAAAGAGGATCTTGGGACTCAAACAGATGCCATATGCTGCTCGGTTAAAGAAACTACAGCTCTACTCAGTTGCATACTACCTACTTAGAGGTGATCTATGCCTGACGTATAAAGCCATGTCCAACCCGGAATTAATGAGCATGCTCCACCTCAGAAAATCCAAATCCCGTAGAGGTACGCGCTCGAGGGACTTGAACCTGAGCAGAGAAATAAATTGGACATGCTGGAGGGACAGATTCCTAACCCAGAGGCTCCCTTCATTCTGGAATAGAATCCTAGTCCATGTTAAGTAGAGCCCCTCACTGACTCTCTTCAAGAGGAATCTTGATGAGTGGATGGGAGATCGTAGGTTTACCATGGGAATTACTTCGGTGTCACTACTAGACAGAGGCACAGTGAACTAACCTTAAAAAGGGCACAATAAAATCAGTTCAGAGGGTGGCGGAAGCCAAACACACTCTGGCTAGGCTTGTAAATGCCTTAGGGCAGATAGCCTAGTATGAACCTATGAACCTATGAACCTAAGTAGGGCATAGCTGAACAAAAGGCAACATGCTCATATTTGCTCTACTGGCCCTTAAGCAGTCTGGTCTGCTCAGTATGAAAATATAAAGCAGTGAGGGGCCTCGAACCCAGGATACTGTGCACTATAGACATAGTACTGAACCACTAAGCCATGACAGTATTACAGTGGTCAGCCTGTATGAAGAAATGTTGATAAGTTTATGCTAAGTATTCCATGGAAACCCTGCAGGCACAGCATAATTCCTGTCGAGTTATGACACAAAGGTGAGTCCCGCAGTAAGAATAGAACCTGACTTTCAACACACACAATAGAAATGTTAATATTGGACATGTCCACATACATCAACAGATGTAGTGGACCTCAGACAGCAACATACTGAAAGGTCACACTGGGCATGCTCACACACACGAATAAATGAGACAAATGTCAGGCAACAGAGCAATGACAGTCTGAACTGGGCATGCTCACACACTTAGGCCATGTCGGAGTACAGCAGTGGGCCACACATATCAGGCAGTTGCATGTGTTAACCCAGGAACCTCTCACTATCCAGCAATCTGCCCTGTGCACACAGTTATAGGACAGGAGACACATATATAATATAGTGGAACCCTGTCATAATCAAATATGTCCTGCAGATACCTAAGTTGTTCATAGAAAGTGGGAAAGCAAAGACGATAAAACCTGCAAACAGTATCAGCAATAAACATTGTGCATCCTGAACATTAGCATAGGTTCAGAGGTTGATACTAGCCTATCCGTCCTAGGGCATGTACAAGCCTAGCCAGAGTGTGTTTGGCTTTCGCAACCCTGTCAAAGTAGAACACTGTGCCTGTGAATAGTAGGTCACACAAGATAGCCCATTTACGTTTAGTGTATTGTGCCTCTGTCTAGCAGGGACCCAGAAGATACCCCATGGGTAAACATATGATCACCCATCTACTTGTCAAGATGTCTCCTGTAGGTGGTCAGTGGGTGGCTCTGCCCATGCAAAACCGGGATTACAATCCGGAGTGAATGGAGCCTCTGGGATAAGAATCTGTCCCTCCAGCATGCCTATTAACATCTGTGCTGAGATATATGTCCCTGGAGTGTGTAGCTCCAAGGGAGTTGGATATCCTGAGGTGGAGCATGTCCATTAAATCTGGGTCGGATATTTCCTTAAACTACAGGCACACAACACATCCATGTAGGTGGTAAGCGACTGAGTAGAGCTGGAGTTACTATATCTGAATTGTGCAGGGCATCCATGTGAGTCCCTACATCTGCTTGTTGAGGAACATTTGTGGCCATTACAGTTGCTGCAAGTGTCGGGTAAGGTACATCCTAAATGTGGCATTGTAACCAAGCATGGTCATGATGAGTATAGGGGCACAATGACCTCACTTGATCAACATGTGAAACCATATGGGATAAGGTGGACTATATAGAAGTTCTATCTAACCACTTTGGCAACGTGATTGTTAAAGGCGTGAGTACAAACAAGTTGTGTCCCCAAACCCCTAACAACTACTACCGTATGTAATGGATTACTACCTATGTGGTAATGTGTGGGCATGTTGTTATTCCCAAAGGGGATGACTATGCAACTAATGGCATTTAGCTGTAGGCCATGGCTCAGGCACCAGTCATCCTATCTCTGTGAGACCCCATTTGAGTATGCATGTGCCAGCTGGAGAGTTGATTATAGCACCCAGTTTCCAGTCATCTGCGAACATGGTTAGCCATATTCCTCTTGTGTTAGCCGTACGTCACACAAATATATACTGAACAAGAGAGGTCCCAGGACTGAGCCTTGTGTGATGCCATGTGTAACTAGTGTATAGTCAGACATGGCACCTGCAATACTGAGCATGTGGGTGCTATCCCTGATCCAGGTAGCAATCCATCATGTGAGATATGTGTCGATATCGACGCCGGTGAGCCTATGCATAATGGCCGAGTGGGGTATTGTGTCAAAGGGTTGTGCAAGGTCCAGGCAGGCTGTGTGGACAACCGTCCCTACACCGATGGACCTGGTAACTGTTTAAAGAATACGAACAGGTCCAGGAGGCAAGATCTGCCCACAACAATGCTGAAATGTGTAGGACCCAGTGTCTGTAGGGTCCCGATGTCTATGTGCATGAGTCCCATTACAATACGCTCTATAGCTTTGCAGAACAGGCTACTTAGCCTTATAGGCCGATATTGTTTGTGGTCCGTTGTGGCAGCAACTCTGTGGAGCAGGACCACTATCACTGTACGCTATTCCATGGGTACATATCCTGCAGTAACTCTGATATTGAACAGTGACATAATGTGAGGGTTATGTCTGTCATGAAGCCCATGTAAGACGCAGGCCGGGTCACTGTCTGGTCCCATTGATGCTGTGTTGTCCACTGTGGGGAGGGCAGCACTCACCTGTTTATTTGTGATGTCAGGGAGGTTACACTCTGTTGGGATGGACAGTAGCTCCTTAGGGGGGATGGGGGGAGACATCTGCACTGAACCTGTTTGCCAGGATGTTGGCAATGTCTGTGGGTTCAGGGTATGTTTAGTCAGTATGCAGTAACTCACAGCATATCAGTGAGTGTCCACCCAGGTACCTGAATTAACTGAAGAAGGCCTTGTGAGTGTCCTATGTGTCTGGTGCAATTGTCCGTTAGAAGCGGGCCTGTCATAAATACATGAGTGATTGTAGCTGTCTGCTAGTACAGATCACAGATGCCTTCCCTGTCTGGGATTGTGCTCTATCATGTAGTAGCGTCCTCCTTTCATTGTATAGCTTATTAATGGACGGGGTCTACCAGACAGGTCCCCTGCCATTGGAGGAGTGAGTTCAGTTGTTATTTGGGATAACACGATCCATGAAGTCCACTAGGTGTCCATAGAATGTGTATGTAAAGGATTCAGCAGTCAGAGCCATACTTACCACTGTCCCAGGGTCTCTGAAGGATACCACCTTGGTTTGGAGAAGTGTGACGTTTGCTTTTGAGAAGTTCACCAAGATTACCCAGGATGGGTGTGTGGACGGGATATGGATGTCCAGTGAGATAAAGGTAAGTTCTGACCTTACCAATGAGGGGTATATCTCAGGTGTGGAACATAGAGTCCCCATGTTGGTGATGATCATGTCCAATATGTTGTCCCCTCTTGTGGGTGTGGTGACCAGTTGTGCCATAGCATATGAGTGTACCAATAGTAGCAACTGTTGGGTGAGGGTGTTGGGGCCTAAGTACTATCCCCAGTCAATGTGTGGGTATTTGAAGTCACCCAATATAATGGTGTTTGGGGAGACCTTCATATTGTCCAGTGTTCCCAGGAAAGCCGAGTGTGGTTCATGAGTTTGGGAGGGTGGTCTGTAGCAGGCAACAAACCAAAAGGCAGATATACACAATGTTAGGTGCATATGTATGGTCTGTGATGCTTTGTGCAGTGCTACCAACCCGGAGGTATGTGTATCTGTGATGTATATGGATACACCCCCTATTTGTGTTGGCCATTCCGAATTATGTGGTCAGAAAGCATGGTACAAAATATAACCTGGTAGTGCTGGTGTGCATTTGGGAGCCTGAACCAGGTGTCTTTTAGTGCACAGATATCACTGTTGTCCATACTGAGGAGATTCCTGAGTGGTCGCAATTTGAGGGTAACACATCTGGTGTTGAGCAGCATTACCCTCAGTGTTATATACTCTGTAATGTCTATGGAGGTGGGTTTGTCTTTTGAGCCCCGCTTAAAAAAAGCAGTATGGTGGTAGCAAGTGCCTTAGCCAGTATTCGAAAGTCCAAGGGTGACAGGTTCAAGCTGTCCATAGGGAAGCTACGTGGCATGTCGAGCATGTCACCCCAGGCTGACAGACACTGTATCCCCTGTGAATGACACCAATATGTTAGCCAACTGTTAAACATGATCAGTTTGTTGGTATACTGTGACATCATACTTGGTGAGTGTAAGATGCTAAACAAGGTCAGGGTCATACTGGCCTGGGCTACATGATCAGAGAGTTCCTCTATGTATCATGTCATGTGGTCCAGGGAGGGACATCTGAGGGTGTACGCACCAGCATGGACAATGATGGAGCCAGTCCTGCACTTGCTTTGGAGTGACCTGAGTGCATGTGTTATGTTGTGGATCCTGCCACCCAAGAGACAGCTCAAAGTGACTATTCCCTTGTTTGGCCTGGTGAGTGGGACGTCAGTGTGTCTGACAATAAGTGTCACCTATTACAAGTGTATTAGGTGTGTTGTTTAGCCTGAAGGGCAGTGACTGTGTGGCACACTGACATTGTGAACTATGTGATATGTGGGTATTGTAGTGGGGTAGCAGTTGTTTGTGTGTCTGCTTTGGAGGTCTCTGCTGCTTAGGCAGAGTTTATGTAGAGCCTCCGAGTATGTTTATGTGTGATAATGTGGTTTGATTGCTGTCTCTATACGTTTATGTGAGACTGATATGTGGTGTGTGTGGTTACCTTCACCACCTGATAGACTATGCCAGTCATGGGTCGAGAGAGCTCAGCCTCCTGTATGTCAATATTGTTGCATCTCTCACATATATCTGAGTTTGTTGGGAGGAGGAGAGGGTTGTCTGTGTACGAGGCAGATGTGACATTGTGCCAAAAACCACAATATTCACTAGCTGGACTGGAGAGTACTACACATGTCCCACATAGACTTTGAATAGCCCTTTATCAACACCCCTGACACATGTCGTACCCACAAAACCAACAATCTGTGCATAAATATGTGTTGACATATGAAGGAATGTCAATGTGTCCACAGATAGATCACACAAGGTAAGAATTATGGGGTCCTGTTCAAGCTGATGACACCTGCCGACCCACATGGCTCATTCCTGGGATTGCATAAAACAAAGTGTACACACATTACCATGTCCAGTCTGATGATGTCAGCATCTTACAAATATAGCAGGAGAATAGAAGCCACTCAGTAAAACATATAGCGCGCCGTGTTAATGCGTATGTCTCTAGTATCATAACATAGTTAGATAGGGGTTATGAATCCTGCAAATGCCGACTGTGTGTGTGTGTGTGTTGGGGTGTGTGTGTGTGTGTATGTGTGTGATTTCCTTTGAGAGGAGTGCCCTTTTTGGAGACTGGGAAAACAAATTAAAAGAAGTACATTCCTCTTTGGAAAGTCTGATGATGTCAGTATCCTACAAATATAGCAGGAGAAGAAAAACCACCCAGCAAAGCATGTAGTGCATTGTGTTAATGCGTATGTCTCTAATATCATAACATAGTTAGGTAGGGGTTTGAATCCTGCAAGCGCTAACAGTGTGTGTGTGTGTGTGTGTGTGTGTGTGTGTGTGTGTGTGTGTGTGTGTGTGTGTGTGATTTCCTTTGAGAGGAGTGCCCTTTTTGGAGACTGGGAAAACACATTAAAAGAGGTACATTCCTCTTTGGAAAGTCTGATGATGTCAACATCGTACAAATATAGCAGGAGAAGAGGCACCACCCAGCAAAGCATATAGTGTGCCGTGTTAATGCATATGTCTCTAGTATTATAACATAGTTAGGTAGGGGTTTGAATCCTGCAATTGCTGAGTGTGTGTGTGTGTGTGTGTGTGTGTGTGTGTGTGTGTGTGTGTGTGTGTGTGTGTGTGTGTGTGTGTGTGTGTCACAGTTGGTCAATGCAGGGTGGGTTTTGCTTTTACTATGGTATGACATATCATGATTAAAACAGTATGTGCATTGCACACATCAGGTATCTGCGTGGCAAATAAATATGTGTACATGTGACCTCAATCAGTACATAGGTGTGAAGCCTGCATACCACATGAATACATTTGTTTCCTTTGACAGATTGTGACACTGCTTCTCAGATCGTAGGTCACATATGTATGTATGTATGTGACAAGCCCAGCCACTGTAGTGATCTGTGTCCAAGGTCATCTGTGCCACACACACCCATGACAGTTACTATAGAGTAATGTGAGTGAGGGTACATGCCTGGGGAATATGTCAGACATGTTCATACACAACAACGACTGGCAATAATGGACAGTCATTATAGGTGAACAACAGCCCTGTGGATATGCATTCAGGCCCCTAATGTCTTATGTGACACACAGAGGGACTCCACAATACCTATGGATATGTGGATACCAAGGGACAGATGACATAACACATAGCTGTATGTACACATTGTTACCCAACATAAATGTTGAGGGCTACCACCTATGTGGTACTGTCGGGATAGTATGTATAGTAAATGTGGATGACTATGCCATAGTTGGCTTACTGCTATACAGCATGTATTGGACAACAGGTATCTGTCTGTATGATACCCTTGTGTAGGATATGCGTCCCATCCAGGGAAGGCATTGTAGGCCAATGCATGCATTTCCAGATGTGGATGGACATATTCCTAGTGTATTTGCATGTACCTAAGAGGGCTATATGCCAAACAGGTGTGGTCCCAGGAACGGGTGGCAGTCAATACCACTGGTCACTGTTATAGTATAGTACCAGAAGGATCCAACTGTTACTGAGTTCCCTACAACTGTGTGCCATTTGTCAGGACATCATCTAATGATTGGTTATAGTCATGCTGTTGAGATTGTATATACTACCAGACTGCAAATCATTGACAGGTATCAACAGTATCACCCACAGCATACTGTCAACCCATGTCATACACACATATGTACCCATGTTAGTACATATCTGTAGTAGAATGCATACTGGCCATAGAAAGATACTATGAGATGTTAACAATGTGTACAACAGGGTATGTCACACGTCCCATGTGTCCACTAGGCACGTACATGCAGACAGTGTGCACCCACCATGTTCACAGATGTACACCTGCTAATCTGTAATGCACACAGCACACACATACTGTTCACTCACTAACACATGCTGGCAACACTGTACACTTCAGCCAAGTGGCACATGGGCGGACAATACATACTTAGACCTAACACTGGTGTAAACAATGCTACATTGACAATCACAGCTGTGATGCATAATGCCTGCTCAAATATACCTACAAGGATATCATTACACTTTCTTGTTGACAACTTGCTAATATTGCTACACTGCTATAATGTCACCCTGTGCATCAGAACCATGTTAGCCTGTTCCTGCATCAATGTTACAGATGACAGGAGGTGGCACAGGTGTCATCATATACACAGGGTGTGTTGTTGGTTTGCCAGAGCCCGACATTGACCCATCCAATCGACATGTCTTTGTGTGTGTGTGTGTGTGTGTGTGTGTGTGTGTGTGTGTGTGTGTGAGGGACAACAGTACAGCATGGGCCACTGTTGATGTAATGTGTATGTATGTGTGAGCCCTAGTTGTTTGGTTAATGTGTGTGTGTGTCTGCATGCACACAGCTCCACCATGTGGCTGCCATATACCGGAGGTTGTGGGACAGCCACAGACTGTACCTGCTAGGCTGTACAGATGACTGTTTCTGGGCATGGACACAGTACCTGTGCCTGGCAGGGGTGCTACGGGCAGTATCGGGTACTAACCCTGACTGGGTACTATCATCAGAGGCAGAGGTATGATGACTGGACCCATGTCCCTGCTGAGACTGGCCAGAGCCATGTGCACATGGTCTACTAGGACGGTCAATAGACAGGCTATCCCCAGCATTTCTGGGGCTGGTACTGCCACTACGGGAGCGGCTGTGATCTGTGTGCCATCCACATCGACTGCCAGCTGTTGCTGTTGCTGGCATGCGTCTGCGTCATCTCACCCATCCCGCACGGTCCTGGCTCATGGAAGACACATTATGGAGGGCATCTATTGTCTCCCCCCAACGTCTATCAATGACCTTGGTGTAATTCCGGATGGCACCAGCAAGGTCACAGATGATGTCATTGATAGCGGTGTAATGGGCCCTCTGCACCCTTAGTCCCTGTCTGGTGTACCATTCCATACGTGTGTGTGCCTGCATTACAGCCCGGAACATACTGGAGGTTGTAATACCTCTGGGGGCACGTCTGCCAGGGGAAATATGACCAGTGGTGCTCCCCGAGAACCCCTGGACATCCACCTATGTGGTACCATTCCAGGAATCCAGTTATGGCTGCTGTGAGGGGATGCAAGTGCCATGGGTACCACACTCTTCTGGTCAATGCCAGCTGTATGCTGTCCCTCGGCTAAGGCCATTGTTGATGAGGGATGTATCGGCAGTATGAGTGTGCACATAGATGGGGTTGAACGCTGTGTACTGTCGATTGGTGGACCAACGACAGACCCTGTCAAACCTTTCTGTGCCAAAATACATGTCTCATCATCTCCACTATTAGTGGCAGTGACTTCAGGTTCCCTGCTGTTTTCAGCCACCCCAAACTCAGCACCTGTGAAAGGAAGACAGGAAACACACTTTACAATCTGTACATGATTTTAGCACACATGTACACATGCACACATGAACACATGCACACATGCACACATGCACACAAATACACTCCTCACTACAGCACATACACACACACACACCAGCAATCCAATACATACTCAATAATGGGTGAAGGTGGGTGCCAGTATCACAAGGCAAACAGTCACCTCACACGTGTCAGCATGCAGAATATGTGTTACTCAAGACCATGCAGTGCAAGTGTAGATGGCCCTATTTAATGACATTATACATGGCTTTGATGCATGTGTGTAGTTGTTCAGTGATTGGCTACACCCTGGAACACAATGTGTACATGGACACAACATTGCTGTGCATGTATCATCAGCTCTGCAATGTCCTGTGCACCATCACTCACAGGTATACATACCATGGCTGCATGTGTTATCTGTGTGACACATAGATTGCCATGTGTGATTACAGTGTCTGTGTCCATAGCAGATAATAGTGGGCACAGGTGTAGCACATGCATGCTATGTACACACATGGATGAGTGGTGCATGTAGACATGAAGGAATCCCAATGCTCAACATGGCACTTGTACAGTGGTTATGGTGAGTGTGGGACATATTCCAGATATGTCGGTGCCAGCCATGACATGGCATGCTACACGACTGCAACATTAAACACCACACATACCCAATGTGTGTCATGTGACCTATACACCCAATAGCATTCCAGGACATATATGTGACACTTTGTGCAGATGGTGACTGCTGTGCATATTGTGTATACTGGCATATGTAAGCACACACACAACATGCTATGCAGATTGTGTATAGGTGCATATGTTTGCACACACACAACATTGAGGTGCAAAGTAATGACTGCTATGTTTAGTACTGTGGTCACTGTAACTGGATGGGGTGTAGTACCATGTGCCATCATCATCATCATGCATCTTGTGGTCACTCATGGCTATTAATGTGTGACAGACCACCGCCTAGCATGCTGTACCTGAACTGCAGTGCTGTGGCTACGTTCACAATTACACAGCCACTTTGTACATGGGTGTGTGAGGTGCCCAATACGGAGCATTGCCTAACATGACTGTGTTATGTGTTGAAGAGTGTTGCACAGCCCCATGATAGGCCTCTACCCCTGAGGTACATCATGTGTGTGTGTGGATGACATGTGGGATACTGAAGTGTGACCTTACAGCGGGTGTGTGGTAATGCCATATGTAGCATGTTTTTGTGTACTGCGTATGATAAATGTGTTATGTTGTGTACAGCTGTAGCAACTATGCCTATCCAATGTGCAGTACGGTGTTGCCACAACTGTGTCTGATGCTCTGTGTATTGCATGTCATTGAGGCAGCTACTGACATTACTGAGCTGTGCAACGTCTTACAGCAAACATGCATGGCATGCATTATGCGTAGGTGTGTTATGTGTACATGGCCTACACCTCACCTATGACATGCACATTTCATTACCAACATTGCGGTTATACCACACTCACCAGCATGGATTGTCTGCCCTGCTGTCTCACCAGAGGGACCTACGATAATATGAGAGAGTTCGTCAGTGGCCACAACTGTGGCATTGCTACAGTGGGTATGCTAAACTACAGTGGAACAACAGTCAACAGTCACAGGTGTAGAGATAATATTCCAAATATCAGTATTGCATAACACTAGGCAGCACAACTGCTAAACACACAGTACACATCTCATGTAGACATAATCTAACAATACAATTAACTGTAGTCTACAGATAGAACATGTTACCTGCTCACTCCATGTGAACATGCTGGGTGGCTCCGGCCTCCATGACAACACATGTCACAGGTTGTTGCTGCTGTTGTCCAGGAGCCACCACACTTAGGAGCAGCTCCTCCACTCTGGTGTGGGGGGTGAATGGCCACCCCACCACCTGTGGCAAGCTGTTGTCTTTGGATATCAGATGCATGCCACCAGACATGTCTAATTAAATCACTGCAGTGATGGCGTACCTGCTCATATGTCCGGTTATGCATGCCTATGTCATTTACCCGATGAACAAGATCCTGCCACAGTGCAGTCCACTCCTGCTGGTGCTGGCTGCTTTGGGAAAACAGCATTGTGTACTGCTGCACCAGGCTTTGGACAATTTCATCTTCCTCCGCTGCTGTATACGATGGGTTGTGTTGGTGGGCCATCTGGCTGAAAAAGATATGAACAATATGTGTGAGCGAGTCCTGTGGCACACTTTAAACCTTTAACCAAATATATCACTTTACTGACATATATACCATCCATTTGTCTGTCAGGGGTTAAACACGTTCACTACCACTTATTGGTTCTCAGGCCACAACTGACTAACAGTGCCTGGCACACTCTATATATCACACCACTATACAACAGTACCCGGCACATTGTTTGTGACACAATGCACAACCTTGACACAGGGGTATATATCACACCAATGCACGAACAGAGATGTCATCCATTGCAATGAATGTAAAGTACAGTAACAGTAGTACCAGTCAACCACCCTAGTCATTGATGCCATAGCCCTGCCTAACATATGTGTACAGTTGTTACTATAAGTGGCATACTGCTGTAACAGAGTATATATGTTGCTGGATACACACGTTTACCCTGTAATACACATATGATTGCAGCCATGGTACAGGCATAATTACACACACATCAGACAAACATACAATGCACCACTGTATGCCAACACAGATGAGCATTACCTGTGTACCATACAGTACTGTGTGCCACTACTTACAAACCCTTATGCCTGAGTTTTGTCCTCTGTGCAGACTACAGGAAACACACAAGACAGCGTTTCCAAGCAATGTGAACACACACCATACTGTGCTGTTTAGGCCTGCAGCTTCAGGTAGTACTACAGTTCCTATGGGAGTTGGATTCACCAGCAGTACCACTCACTAAGCATACATGTATTGCTTTAGCCTACAATGAGACACCACAGTCATCAACAAGGAACTACGTCACATTGTATGCCATACTACTATGTCTGCCTAACAGTACAATACACATCTTTTCCTGGTGTCACAGCTAGGATAGACACTACCATGTCAGATACAACTTCACACTAACCTATCACACCTTTACAGACCTTGCACACATTCAGCGTTACACGTATTCAACCTCACATAGCAGGTATTGCATTGAGTACATGTGTGAGTGCATAGTGTCATAGGTAGGTTATATGCTATTGGCCCTAAGGCCTATGACAGCCTAGCCATATGCTACCCTGGCCTTTGACACACATGTACTTTGATTTCACTTGCCCCTGCCAACCAGAATCACAGAGGGGGTTCCTGGGGTGTATTACCAATCTCCCAAACAATCATCAGGGGTATTTATGACAACTGCTAATGAGGAGCCTTGTTTGCTATTGCTAGGTGGTCTATTCCAGTGTATGGCATATCTCTGAGATAGGAACCTATCCCTCCAGCATGTGCTGTTTAGTGAGCTGACGAGGTTTCGGGCCCTAGAGCATGTATCCCGGAGGGATTGTGATATGTTGCCATGGTGGTTGTCACCCAGCTATGGGTGTGACATACCTCTGTATGTCCAGCAGAAGTCACCTCTGTGTGGCCGGTATGCAATACAGTCTAGATGTGGTTTTGTGAGTCAGTCTGCATAGGGCATCTGTTTGCGGCCAGTATTACCCTTTGTGAGGTATGTCTGTGGCCTTTCCACCTGCTGTAGTTGTCATGTGAGGTACATACCACACAGGGCATTGTGATGAGTAGAGAGGACCACTGACCTATATTTCCCTAGATGACACACCTGTTGTCATGACACATACCACACAGACAGATTACAGGTCTAGTATGGCACTGTCTTTATCAAAGAGGTGGCTAATGTCCACCTGTGTCCCATGTTCCCTTTTCACACCTTCGGTGTTGGGTAGATCTCTACCTATGTGTTAGTTAATGGGTACAGTGTTTTGGAAAAGAGGAATGGCACTGCAGTATCAACACTTGTCTACAGTCCATGCCTTGGTCACCAGACACCTGTTGCAGTACATATGGCCCCATGTCTCTCTCTCTCTCTCTATATATATATATATATATATATATATATATATATATATATATATATACATATCTACACACATACATGTACACATCCATTGCTGTACACATAGATGTACATATAGGCACATGTACAGTCCTCCTTTCATGGTGGGGATATCAGTTATGCGACAGTTGTGGGATGTACAGTTATGTGATTATATTGCTCAGTGTTGTGCAGAATGCATGTGGGTGCCCTCGGCCAATGTAGCTTTAGCAGGCCTCACTGGCTGTAACACAGCAGATCTGACAAATCAGTCCCACAGTGGTTAACCAGCACATGACATATATCAGCACTGCATGCTGTTTTCTATGCCACACACTTCGACCTACATAGATATATGCACATAACAACCTTCAACGACAGATATCTGTCCACTCTTTACTATTAGTTGCAGTATGTCCCTTGCCCTATGCACATATGCAGATACAGATAGATACGTACTGCTGCCACACATGGATGATTTGCAGTGTGTAGAGTACTCTTCAGGAACATCTACTACATGCCAACACATACATATGAGTTACATACCTTTCCTTTGTATTTCCCTGCTCCGTCTGTTACAGTTTTGTAGTTTTTTTTTTTTGGTTGGTTGTTTGTTTTGGGCTTTCTCCCTCTGTTTCTGTTTCTGTCTCGGTGTCTCTCTCTGTTGTCTGTGTCTCTCTCTCGCTCTCTATCTCCCTGTACCTGCAATGATATTATTGCATGTGTGGACAGCATGCTTTTCTAGGTATCTGCACTTGTGCATGTGACAGCCTCTGCACCAATTGCTGCTCACCATTCAGTAATTGCATGCAGCCTGCTGTGTGCTGATTGCATTACTCACTGTGATTGCAGCCCACTGCTATAAAATGCTAAGTTAGGTAGGCATAGCCCTTTCAGATTTCCAAGGTGGGGCCCATGCTTGTTTGCTCTGGACACCGTTGTGTCAGTCAGAAGGTTAGTATATGTCTCTTATCCGAAGCTAGGGTTGTAGCCAGTGATATGCATGTTGTACTCAAACCTGAATGTCGCTGCTTCCAGTACACACTTCTCAGTGTAGACATGTACTCAACCCTCCCCTCCAAATGCTAACACAGGATACATGGGAGTATGTACTTTCTTTCTGAATTAGACATTTAACTGCCGTACAAATGTGGTTAGTGCACTGTATTCCTGTGGCACATACAGTGTTTGTGAACTGCTATACTGTAATTATTACGTTACTCACCTCTGAACAGTTTGTGGTTTGTTTGTGTTGACATTGGCACAGGCTGCTCAACACAGTTGGACATATTTCAGTACTGAGTATGCCTACATACACCCTGGTTTTTGCCTGAATACACAGGTGTGTTGTACCTTTGGGTAGGGGTGCAGAACTGCAAAGAGCATTTTTTATTATCATGTGATGTTTATCTTGCTGAACATACAGGATTGCTGTGTACCTATTAGTCTATCAAGGCAAGTAGGCTGTCTGCGTAGCTCCTACCTGTGGACATATCCAGATGGTAGCTAGAGGTTATCCTATTATACTTTGTCTGCGCACCACACCAGTCTTTTCAGCACTGGCACATTGGCATTATCACAGTTGGTTGCTAGCAGTACATGGCTACATCCTGTGATATTTCTGTGTTGTACTCCTACATAAGTGTATGCTTGTGGAACTCCTTCCAAAGCTATTTGCAGAGTGTGTAACAGCAGTAATGCTGATATGCCTGTGTGTTTCTGCCTCTGCCAGGCCTCAGATACTCTCAGGTATGTATTTGAATGGCCTCAGTGAAAGGTACATATACGTTAGATACACCTGCAATATATTACAGACATATTGCAGTTGAGACTTTCTTGGGAATCAGAGCATATGTATACCTACACCTTTTCTGGTGTGCAAGCAGTGTCTATTCTCACCTATAGAGATTATTCCATACTTGTCTGCCTAAAGTTAGTACTTTCCAGAGTGATTCAGTGGGGCACAGCTAACATTTGTTTGCAAATCAGGGACATCTCTGTAAAGCAGTCACAGTTGGGGTGTCTGGCCTCTGCCCTAAGCAACTTTGCCAGTATTTATCCTGGTCTGATACTGTGTGGTGTTTGTAAGGTGCTACTGTAACATTATTCCCTGCTTGGATGGCTGGTTCTCTTTTCACAGTCATGTCATGCAATTCCACAACAACTGCTGGTAAAGACCCACAGAACAGGATTTGTGTTATATCATTCCTAATTTCCATTTACATTCCCTCATTGTAATGTATGATATATTTATGTCAGCACCAAGTTATTTGTATATCTGCTGTGGCTTAGTGGTAATTCATGCAGTCTATTGTGTCAATGGTCTGAGGTTTGAGACTGGCAGAGGTCTTTTCTTTTGCTGCTGAGCAGAACAAGGGCCCTTCCATAGAGTGACTAAGGCACTTTTAAGCAGTTGTAAGTGGGTTTGCGTGATGCTTAGCAATGCTTAGCTAAGCGCACACAAGCGCACACTTGCTTAAACCCGCTTACTATCGCTTAAAAGTGCTTAGTCCCGCTAACCCCCTCGCTAATTTCTTTAAAAGAAAAGAAAATGGGGAGATAGGAAAGTGGTGAAAAAGGGGGCACAAAGAGGAACAGACAGTAGGTAAACAAGCTCGGGATGTGCAGAACGGGTGTAGGGAAGGTCCATAGCTGCCCATTTCTTTACCAGCAACAGCTGTGCATATGCAATAAATTTGGAGTGAAATTTGAAACCTTCCACCCCTGGGAGAGGGGTGAGGACAACAAAGTATGTTGCATTGCCAATTATAATTATCAGTTTACATCATGTCCAGTGGACATGTGTGTGAAATGGGCAGCTGTGTATGGGGCATAATTTTTTTGTGGGTACAAATTGCCCTTTTTTTTTTTTTTTTTTTTTTTTTTGTTCAGGTGAGAGTGGAAAGTGAGGTAGAGGAAGTAGGTATGTTCGGGGAGGTAGGTTGGGGGAGGTAAACAGACAAGACAGACAAGACGCATATAGGGGCGGTGTATGACACATGGGGTGGGTGAACACAATTGACGGGGATGGATGTTTGGAAATCGCAAGCCCATGAGCCACAGATGGTAACAGTGGAACTGAGATTCCCACCCATGGGCAGTCACCACTGCACCTTCACAGCCCCGAGGGTGGCTGTGCTGGGGGCTGTGTAGGATGGGCAGGCTCACCCGTGAGATGCACCACTCTCACCTCAAGCTGGCGTAGGGGATCAGCGACTGAACACTGGATCTACCTACGCACCACAGCCTGGACCCTTCGAAGGGTGACAGGTGGCCCTTCTCTGCCCACGCTTGCACAGGGGGGATGAGCCCATCCCCTGCAGCGCTTCCACCCGAAGGTGGCACAGGAACAACGGAGGAGGGAAGCCCGAGCTGGGCACCGGACCTGCTGGTGCCAAGTGCATTCGCCAGCTGAGGAGGGACAGGTGGGTCCGCTGGGACCGGCCTTCCCGTACGTTCTGTGATTAGGTGTGTTTAATTACAACATAAACAACAGCATTCCAGATTAGTTGTAACAGCATGCAGTAATATTCCCATTAACCCAACACACCAAGATTCCAACAGTTGAACAGCAAGCATAACACATGCATATATTGAACGACAGTGGATATTCCAACAGCATGCAGGGATGTTTGGTAGCAACAGGCCACCATGATTGTGGTGTTTGAACAGGACACATGCATCAACGTGTATGCAAATATTTATAGAACAATAGGATATATGTCCGAACAAATATTTAAGATTACACATACCCATTGAGGTGTGGAACTGCATGGTTTATGCACATACAGTAGGGTGTAGAAAAAAACCTCGATTAACATCTTATAATTACTTTTAGTCTACACTACATTCCTAGTCTCTGCAAGTGTATATCCCCTACATGTATTATTACACTTGCCACCATGCATTAGGTTGTGTAATGGGTTTGGCTAGTTCAATATATGCCTGACCTATATCTGACATACTAACTGTCCAAGATGCAGATGTTACTGCTACATATTCCTTGATTGCATTTATATTTCTTTATCTACATATCTGGATGTTTTCACATGACATTTTCACTTCTATTTGTACAGAATCCTGCATTTCTTGACACACACTCACATTTCTGGGGAACAAATTAACATGCTACTCATGTGCCAAATTTACTTATGCATGCCAGCCAGTAACTGACTGTTGAGGACTGTATATATGCTTCACAGCTACTAGCACTTCCATCACCCACTTTATATGGGACTGCACAACGCTGGGTTGCCAGCACTTTTTAAAACAGTACTATTTGTATAATGCAAGAGTACAACAACATTTCAGACTAAGTGACACAGACACACTCCGGGTTTTAGACCTTTATTAATGACATTACACACTTTTCCACAGGCTCACTCCTTTATTTGTTATAACGGTGCATATGGAAGACATATTCAAGACATATTATACCTTTATTAATAGGTTAGAACACTCTTTTTCAGGCTCACTCACTTATTTTATATGACAGTACCTGCAGAGATATTATTCCGGACATATGTTACCTTTCTTAATGGGTTACTACACTCTTTTTCTGGCTCTCTGACTTTTTATCTGACAGTACACGCAGAGGACTTTTTCAGGCCATTTATGACTGTATTATTGGACTACAACACTTTATTTCATGCTCTCTCCCCTATTTTATATAACAATACATGCACTAACCTGCCTGGTGGCGCAGCCTTAGCAGCCTATCTGCATAGGCTTGCTGATTCGCAGCATGGTCACCTGTAGCTGTAAAGTAAATTAAGGGATATTGAGACATACCTATCCGTTATACAGAATCAATTATCAATTCCTACATACTGCATTCCATGGCGACCTACTCAGTTGTGGGGCATCCTGCATCCCACAGGCCTCCTGTATCCATTGTTTTAGGCGGTCCTGCTTCCATCTCTTCAGGTCTGCATGGTGGTGATGGACTTGCTCACCAGTCCGAGGAACACCTGTGACACTGGTGAGGTCATAAGCTAACTGGTTCCAAGCCTCTGCCTTGTACTCCGTCCCTTGGAACTGTCCCTGTAGGAGTCTTGACTCATGATGGTGGACAAGGAGCCAAATCATGTATTTCGACTCCTTGATGCCCCAACGTTGCGCTTGGAAGCATGTACCCTCTCCAGCACCAGCCATTCTAACTGCAGATGTGAGCTACAATCAGTTATGGTGAATATTCCCGCCTATGGGGCTTAAACATGCCGCATTTCCCACAGTTTTTTGTGATTGGCCATTTTTGAAAATTCTCGGCTGACTACAGACCTGCTTAGTAATGGTTAATCTACCATTACTAAGTATATGTATGTTAACAGTGGCTGTTTCTCCTAAGTTGTTATGGCTTAGTGGTTCTGTGCTTTGATTATGATGCACAGAGTCCTGGGTTCGAACCTTGTCATTCATTTTATTTTCATACTGTCCAGACAGGCTAGGGGGTGTGGCTGCGTTTAAGCAACTTTGCTCTACGTTGCTCCACGGTGCCCTGGTTGGCGCAGCGCACACATCCACGCAAACATATTGCGCTGGTTAAAGCGCTATTTTGCTATGGGAACCTCTATTGCACTGGGTAAAGCACTCTTAAACTTTGGGAAACTCTATTGCGCTGGGTAAAGCGCTATTAAACTATGGGCAACTGTATTGCACTGGGTAAAGCACTGCTTAACTGCAAGCAATTATATATCAGGATCCTTTAAAAATTTAATATTTTGTTCACTGATACATTGGCCATTTCACTGCTATTTACTGATATTTTAATCATATGTGTCAGGTATTATTCCATGTACTGATTTAAAACATAAATAAGAAGGGGAGTGGTGGGACTCGAACTCTGAATGCCTCTTCTTTGTGCAAATGCTCTACCATTACGCTATTGCTATTTGGTGTGATCTGCATAAACATTTTTTCTTATGCTCTTCCATGTCGGAATTGCTAACTATAGCTAAGCAATGGGCACACCTGCGCAAATACAGGCAGCAGGCTCCACAAAGTCTGCTCTTCACTTTTTCCCTTAGAACTGTTCAAACTCTCAAAGTAATCACTCTATTCTCTTTCTAAAGCCCTGCACTTGCTCAGCTCTTATAAGGAAACTAACTAACTAAAGCACTACACCGTCCTTGACTTCTCATAAGTATTAGGCTCCCGATTGGTCCTTCCTGATCAAGTGAAAAATCAGTTCCCTTCCCTAATCTGATCAGTAAAAAAACAGTTCCCTATACCAATCTGGTATGTCCAAGGGTCAGTTTCAGGGTTACTCTCCAGTCCAGCTGGTGAATCTGGGAATTTTGAGGCAATGTTACAATTGCCTTATGTACACAGACAACCCTCTCCTCCTTCCAACAATCTATAATACATGTGAGAGATGCAGTTACACAGCCAAACTGGAGGCAGAGCTCTCTCAACCCAAGACTGGCACAGTCAGTCAGGAGGAAAAGGTAACCACCCGCACCACAAATCCAGTCTCACACAGACCTATTGCATCTGCATACTCAACACATAAACACACAAAAACATACTCAGAGGCTCTAAATAAAAATCTGCCTAAACAGCAAAGACCTCCTAAGCAGATATCCAAGCAACAGCCACCTCTCAACAATACCCACGAATCACATATCTCACAAAATCAGTGTGCCTCACAGTCACAGCCCTTAAGGCCAAACAACACACCAAATACACTTGTTATAGGGGACTCTATTGTCTGGCACACTGACGTCCCACTCACCAGACTGAACAAGGAGAAGGTCACTGTAAGCTGCCTGTCGGGTGCCAGGATCCGCCACATGACCCAAGCACTCAGGTCACTCCAAAATACAAGTATGACTCCGTCATTGTCCTTGCTGGTGTGAATGACCTGAGACGTACCTCCCTGGACTACATAAAAAGAGACATAGAGGAGCTCTCTGATCATGTAGCCCAGGCTGGTATGACCCTGACCTTGAGTAGCATCTTGCCCTCACCAAGAATGATGCCACAGTATAAAGACAAAATGATCAGTTTCAACAATTGGCTAAAGTACTGGTGTCATTCAAAGGGGATCCAGTGTCTGTCAGCCTGGGATGACATGCTCGACAAGTCACGTTGCTTCGCTAGGGACGGCTTGCACCTGTCACCCTTAGGCTTTCGTATACTGGCCAAGGCTCTTGCCACCCCCATAGTGCATTTTTTAGGCAAGGCTCAAAGGACAAACCCACCTCCATAGACAACCCAAGGATAAAAAAAACTAAAGGTAATGCTACTCAATGCCAGAAGTCTAAACCTCAAGATGCACGCACTCAAGGCTCTCCTCAGTATGGAGAAAATCGATGTCTGTGCAGGAACAGAAACCTGGTTCAAGGCTCCTGAGGGCACCCCAGCACTACCAGGTTATAACTCATACCATGCGTTTCGGCCCCAAAACTCGGACCGAAGCACAAAATGAGGGGGAGTATCTATATTCATCAAAGATACCTACACCTCCAGGTTAGTGGCACTGCACGAAGCACTGGAAACCATCCATGTGCAACTAATAGCGGGCAAAACTGCCTTTCAGTTTGTAGCCTGCTACAGATCACCCTCCCTATTACAGGAACCCCACTTGGCATTCCTGAGAACACTGGAGAATATGAAGGTCTCTCCAAACACTATGTTATTGGGTGACTTCAACTACCCAAACATTGACTGGGAAAACTACTCAAGCTCAAACTCCCTCGCCCAACGGTTCCTTGAATTTATAAACTGTAACGCGATGGAACAACTGGTTACCACTCCCACAAGAGGGAACAACATGTTGGACCTGGTCATCACCAACATGGGGACTCTATGTTCCACACCAGAGGTAAACCCCTCATTGGTAAGATCAGACCATAAACAAATTTCCCTGGACATCCATATCCCGTCCCCACCCCCAGCCAAGGAAATCACGGTAAAGAATTTCTCAAAAGCCAGCTTTGCACTTCTCAAGACTGAGGTGGAATCCTTCAAAGCCCCCGAGCCAGAGGATAATACAGCCCAATCCGCAGAATCCTTTACAAATGCATTCTATGAGCACCTGCAGGAATGCATGGATTGTTCTATCCCAAATAAAACCAAGACTCACTCCTCCAAAAACAGGAGACCTGTCTGGTGGACCCCGGCCATAAATAAGCTATACAACAGAAGGAGGAAGCTACTACATGACAGAGCAAAATCCCAAAAAGGGAAGGAATCTCTGATCAGTATTAGCAAGAAACTTTAATCCCTCATAAAATCATCAAAGGCCAGTTTCGAAAGAAAAATTGCCCTAGACATTAAAGATAATCACAAGGCCTTCTTTAGTTATGTCAGGAATATGGGTGGAAACTCCCAGATATGCTCTGAATTATTGCATAACGGTACAAAATATACTGAACCTACAGACATAGCCAACATCCTGGCAGACAGATTCAGCGCAAACATCTCCCCCCCTTCCCTCCCAAAGGAGCAAATGCCTATGCCAACTGAATGTAACCTCCCTGACTTCACAGATGCACAGGTGAAAGCTGCCCTCTCCAAAGAAAAAAACACAGCATCTATGGGACCAGACGGTGTCCCAGGATGTGTCTTACACGAGCTCCAAGAAGAACTTAACCCTCACATTAAGTCACTGTTCAAACTTAGCCTTACTACAGGATATGTACCCAAAGAATGGCGTACAGCTACAGTGGTCCCACTCCACAAAGGTGGTGCCACAACGGACCCTGGGAACTATTGCCCCATAAGCCTGACTAGTCTGGTCTGTAAAGCTATGGAGCATATTATCATGGAACTCATAAACAAAGACACTGGGAGCCTCGAGACACTGGACCCTACCCAATTCGGCTTTGTTAAGGGCAGATCTTGCCTCTTAAACCTAGTTGATTTCTTTGAAACAGTTACCAAAGCCATAGATGAGGGCAAGGTAGTCCACACAGCCTACCTGGACCTCGCAAAAGCCTTTGACACAATACCCTACTTGGGCATCATAAATAAGCTTACCAGCTTAAATATCAACCCCTATATCACAAGATGGGTTGCAAACTGGCTCAGGGATAGAACCCATATGGTCAGAATCGCAGGTGCCATGTCCAAATCCAAACCAGTTACAAGTGGCATCCCACAGGGCTCAGTTCTGGGACCTCTCTTGTTCAGTATATACTTCTCTGAGGTTCAGGTTAACACAGGGGGATTATGGCTGACAAAGTTCGCAGATGACTGCAAACTGGGGGCCATAATCGAATCTCCAGCCGACACAAGCATCCTCCAAAAGGGTCTCACAGAGATGGATGCTTCGTGCCAGAGCCACGGCCTCAAGCTAAATGCTAAAAAGTGCATAGTCATCCCCTTTGGGAAAAACAAGGTGCCCACAAATTACCACATAGGTGGTAATCTATTAAGCACGGAAGAAGTAATTAGAGATTTGGGGACCAACGTAGATAGTAATCTCTCCATTGATAATCACGTTGCCAAAGTGGTTAGAAAGACCTTCTATATAGCCCACCTTATCACGAAAGGGTTCGCATCTAGATCAAGAGAGGTCATTGTGCCCCTCTACTCGTCACTCATCAGGCCCATAATTGAATACAATGCCTCTTTTGGGATGTACCTTACCCAACACCTGCAGCAACTGGAGGGACCCCAAAAGTACCTCACCAAGAGGATCATGGGCTACAAACAGATGTCCTATGCAGCTCGACTAAAGAAACTCCAGCTCTACTCAGTTGCTTACCGCCTAATCAGAGGTGATCTATGCCTGACGTACAAATCCATGTCAAACCCAGAATTAATGGACATGCTCCACCTCAAAAAATCCAAGTCCCTTAGAGCTACACGCTCCAGGGACTTAAACCTCAGCACAGAAATAAATAGGACATGCTGGAGGGACAGATTCATTTCCCAGAGGCTCCCCTCACTCTGGAATAGAATCCCAATTCATGTTAGACATAGCCCCTCGCTGACCCTCTTCAAGCGAAATCGGGACGCGTGGATGGGAAATCGCAAATTCACCCCTGGGATCTCTTCTGTGTCCCTGCTAGACAGAGGCACAGTAAACTAATCTTAAAGGGTACCTTATGTGACCTACTTTACAGAGGCACAGTAGGCTAATCTAATAGGGAGGCGGAAGCCAAATACACTCTGGCTAGGCTTATAAATGCCCTAGGGCAGATAGCCTAGTATCTACCTATGAACCTATGAACCTATTTTGGGAATTTAAAAAAAATAAAATTAATTTTTCACTTTTCATAACTGTGATGGGGGTTTACAATGTCAGGGAGTGTGGTGTTGGGTGCAAGGACATTTGAGCGGACTCGCTCTTATGTACTTTCATTTTCCTTTTCCAAACCTTGCAGGGGCGTGGCCATTTAGACTGCTCGGCAGTCGGACATGCCCCCTGCTTTCCTACCCGGTCCGTGTAAGACTTACGGTTGAGTCAGCGTGCCCTCATGAATATTCATGGCACGCTGACGTCATACCGTTCAACTGCAGCCTCCGAGTAAGACTTATTAAGTCTTACATGGAGGATTCGTGAATCCGGGGGTAAAACTCAAACGTGTTTCATTGTTTAGTGACTTCAGTCTTCAGTGATTTGCCAAAAATGCTAATTTTATGAGAAATTGACCAAAAATATTAAGCAAAATTCTGTACATTATGTGAAAAGCTGGATAGCTGAGAGGTGTGTGTGTGTGTGTGTGTGTGTGTGTGTGTGTGTGTGTGTGTGTGTGTGTGTGTGTGTGTGCGTGCGTGCGTGCGTGTGTGTGTGTGCGTGCACAATTTTGCATTTTTATGTGACAATCACTATGTGAGGTGAGGGACACATCTTGTGATTAGCACCAGTTATTAAACACTTGACTGCTTGCTTTGGAAATATATTTTATCAAAGAAACAATGCTAATCTCAAACACTGCCCTCATTTATGATCACAGAACTTACTTTGAATTCTAATAATTTATACAAAACTCACATTAAATACTTACTGTTTTTACCAGATGAATTCTGCAGACAGAGACTCATGAAAATTATAAATAGTAAACAACCAAAAAATCTGGTCTCCTATTCTCAATCAACTAAATGTAAAAAGGCTCTGTTATGTACTAGATAGATAGCAGGTGTAGGACAATATTTGTAGTCGTACCTTATTAACTGTGAGCGTGTGATCTACTAAGTGACTGAAAAACATAGCATCATGCATGGAACTCATGTTCCAAAACGTAATTATATTGTCTTTCTTACAAAAGGGCATTTCGGAGTGTAGAAAATGAAGGCATGACTTTTATATATGCTTTTGTTAACAGTGCAGCCTTTGGATACTTTGCATCAGACAGCAACCATAACAAATACCGTACAGAGGTATCCGTGAGGCTGAGTGTAATCCCTGTATAGTACATTGTTATTGTTTCTTATACAGCTCATTAGCTATGACCTGTGGCTTCCTAAGGCTCTCTCTCTCTGTCTGCTTCTGACAGTCAATTTCTGCTTACCTCTCTCCTCCCCCTGTCTCCAGAGACCTCTTCATCTAAACCAATGGCTGCTTCTGCTGCTCTTGCCTCCTTAGCAACTACAGGTAGAAGCTCATTGCCATAGTGATCAGAAGATGCTGCTTCAGGCCTCTTCATAATTAACCCTATAAAGCTACAAGATTTGACTCTGCACATCTGTCAGTAGTTTCATTGTTTTATTAAGAAATATATCTTTATGAAATTAAACTGTATCCTGCATGGTGGCGTTTATTTTATTTCATGCTACATATTTATAAAGTCCTTGACTGGGATGATATGAAGAGACAAGTTATTTATTAAAATCTTGCTTAATTTTAAATGTTGCATATCATGTGTTTATACAATTAAACTGACTAACAGTAATACCAAGAACTCCTCTGTGACCAAAGATCACTTACTGCAGAAATATACAACAAGCTATACAGGCACAATGCTAGCTTCTCCATAACATGCTTAATTTATTTATGTAGAAAGCATAGACATAAACTAACTGCAGTGAATATGGATCCACTCTGTAATATGAGGTGCATCTAGAATGTAGTATTTTTTGTGCTGTTGTAACATCTGCTGGGGAAGGAACACAGCTCTGATATTATTTGCCACTGCAGCTTCGTGTTCCTTTAAAGGGGTAGGCACCATACTGCATGGTAACCAGAAATGTTCACCGCATGCTCATCAATTAAAAAGGTTACTCCTGCAAATGGCAGTTAAGGGTCTGCACAGCAAACATGTTCTGTATACCAAAAGTAATTACTGACCCTCTAGAAAATGTCATTTACCAAACTGAAAAAAAAAATCAGCATCTCATTAATTCTTATTGGCTTCCTCACCTTCGTTATGGGGACAGGATCTAAATAATGTGTAGGAGAAATATCACTTGTTGCAGGAAAAGCTACTGGTTAGTGCAAAATGCCTTAGTAAATAAATCCCTAAAGTAGGAATAAGTTCAGTATAACAGTACTCTAAAACATCTTGAATGTGTGTATCTACATGTGTAGGTGTAGGTGTGTGTGTGTGTGTATATATATATATATATATATATATATATATATATACATACACATATACATATATATATGTATATATATATGGGATCACTACGGAATATCGAAATTCCACAATCCCGAGGGCCAGAATCTCGAGACTGCGGAATCACGAAAGTAGTGAATGGGGATTGCCGTACAGTGTGGAAAGAGAATTTTGTCATTCACTCCACTGTAGTGAGATCTCGGAGTTGGTATATTTAAGTTGCAGGGGGTGTGGGGGGTGCAGGGGGCTTACCTCCCTGCATACAGGTTAGAATAGTTTGTTGGATGTTTTACCTTTTTTTTTTTTTTTTAATGTTTGAGATTCTGGAATCTCGAGATTCTGGTCCTCGGGATTTAGATATATATATATATATATATATATATATATATATATATATATATATATATATATATATATATATATATATATATATATATATTTATACTATATGCATTATTACATGCCAGCTGTTATGTCAATAGTATACAGTTTGCCATTAGAAACTGCTAACAGGAAGTACAGTTTTTAAGGGATTTGCCACAGCAGTAGATCTTCCATACATAGTCATGTTATCAGTAAATCATAGCACCTGGATTTACTCACCACTGTAGCTGTATTACTCCAGCTATATTTTTTCTCAGAGAAGGTTAACACTGGTCTTATACCAGTACAAGTACAGGTTCATGTTGGTATGAGACTTCCATATAGGAGGTACTGGCAGGTACCTACTACAGGAAAGCACGTCTATGTTAGACAAAAGATATAAAAAATGTATACATATATTATACCAGCAAGAAAACTGTGAGAGATATTATAGTTATGTACAATAACACTGTGTTGTGTTTACTATCAGCTTTCAGAATCCACCAACACTGAATAGTCTACTGCCCTGCAACTTCTTAGGTTCATAGGTGTGTACTAGGCTAATGGCCCTGGAGCCTTTACAAGCCTAGCCCATAGGATTACCCTAGCATCGTGCCACCCGACCTTAGTTCCCGGTGCCTCTGTCGAGTAGAGCTGCTGGAGTGATCCCCGGGGTGAATTTTCTATTTCCCATCCATTCATCAAGATTTCTCTTGAAGATGGCCAGTGAGGTGCTCTGTTTGACATGTATGGGAAGTCTATTCCATAGCATGGGCAGTCTCTGGGTTATGAACATGTCCCTCCAGCACGTTCTGTTGATTGTGGTAATGAGCTTGTGGTCTCTGGAGCATGTGGTGCAGAGGGATTTCTTTAGGTGTAACATTTCTGACAGAGCTAGGTCAGACATGGCTTTGTAAGTCTAGCAAAGATCACCTCTAAGTAGGCAATATGAGACAGAGAATAGTTGGAGGTTTTTGAGTTTGTCCATATATGACAAGTGTTTAAGGCCTAGGATCCTCTTTGTGAGGTACT
The DNA here is from genome assembly GCF_019279795.1 of Protopterus annectens. Taxonomy (NCBI): domain Eukaryota; kingdom Metazoa; phylum Chordata; order Ceratodontiformes; family Protopteridae; genus Protopterus; species Protopterus annectens. The sequence goes on from NC_056750.1 coordinate 642,539,476, forward strand.
TTTGCAGCCTCTCCAGTTGTTGCAGGTGTCTAGTGAGGTGCATGCCAAATGGGGCATTGTACTCAATGATTGGCTAATGAGGGAAGAATAGAGGGAGACAATGACCTCTTTCTTCCTGGATGCAAAACCCTTAGTAATGAGATGTGCCACACAGAAGGACTTTCTGACCACAGTGGCAATGTGGTGGTCAAAAGAGAGGTTGCTGTCAACCTGTGTTCCCAGATCAGTGAACTACCATCGATGTGGTAATTCATGGGAACAGGGTTTTTCCCAAAGGGGATGACGACACATTTTTTGGCATTGAGCTTAAGGCCATAGTTTTGACACCAGTTGTTGGTCTCAGTGAGGCCTTTCTGTAAAATGTCAACATCACTTGGGGAGTTAATAATGGCTCCCAACTTGCAATCGTTTGCAAACTTTGTCAGCCAGAGTCCCTTCGTGTTGGCCTAGACTTCAGAGAAGTAGATACCAAACAGGATAGGACCCAGGACTGATCTCTGTGTGGCAGTCTGACTTGGAGTCAGCTACTTTCATTCTGTGGATTCTATCTGTGAGCCAGTTTGCAACCTGCCTAGTGATATAGGGGTTGATGCCTAGCTTAGTGAGTTTTTCTATGATTCCTGGGTGGGGAATGTTATCAAAGGCTTTGGCCAGATCAAGGTAGGCTGTATGAACCACCTTGCCTTCATCCACAGCTCTGGTGACTGACTCAAAGAAGTCGACCAAGTTGAGCAGGCATGATCTACCCTTCTCAAAACCAAACTGTGTAGGATCCAGAGTTTGGAGATTACCTACATCCTTTTCTATTAGGTCCATGATAATGCATTCCATAGCTTTGCTTATCAGACTCATCAGGCTAATGGTGCGATAGTTCCCAGGGTCTGTAGTTGCACCTCCTTTGTGAAGAGTGATGACTATAGCAGTGCACCATTTGGTAGGGACAAAGCCTGAGGTGAGACTGTGATTGAACAGGGCACACAGGTGAGGTGCCAGTTCACTCTGTAGTTCATGTAGAACACAGCCAGGGATATTGTCAGGTCCTATAGAAACTGTATTCTTGGCCTTGGACAGTGCTGTTTTAACCTGTGCAGCAGTAATACTGGGTGCTTGGCAATCTACTGGTATTGTGATTGGTCCTTTGGGGGAAGAGAGGGATAAAGTTGACACTGAATCTTTTGGCCAGTATATTGGCAATATCTTTTGGCTTGCTACAGGAGGTACTATTGTGCAGTAGCTCAGAGCAAATCTGGGTATTAACATGGACATTCTTTACATAACTATAGAAGGCCTTGTGGTTGTCTTTACTATCTGCTGCAGTTCTGTTTTCATAGCTAGCTTTAGAGGATTTGATGAGGGATCTCAACTTTTTGTTGAAGCTGATAAGGGAGTTTTTCCAGTCTTGGGACTTCACCTTATTCCACATCTGTTTCCTCCTTCTGTTGTAAAGTTTGTTTATGGCAGGGGACCACCAGATTGGCTTCCTTTTTTTGGAGAAGAGCATCATGGTTCTATTGGGTATGGCGAGATCCATGCATTTGTGTGCGTGTTTGTACAGTGCATTGGTGTATGATTCGGTGATTATGTAACTATTCTGCATTTGCATGGGTGCCGTGAAGTCATCCACCTCTGTTTTTAGGAGCCCAAAGTTAGCTTTGGAGATGTTTTCATGGTGGTTACCTTTGCGGGGGGTGTGGGGTGTGGAAGGGATATGAATTTCCAAGGTGATTAGTTTGTGGTTGGATCTAACCAGGGAGGAGTTGACTATTGCTGTAGAGCAACGGTTGCCCATGTTAGTAATGACCAGATCAAGGATGTTGCTACTTCTAGTGGGAGTAAGAATGAGCTGGTCCAGGGCATTGGAATTAATGAATTCCAGGAAGCGTTAGGGGAAGTGTATTGGTACATGAATAGTTTTCCCAGTTAATGGAGGGGTAGTTGAAGTCACCCAGTATGAGAGTGTTAGTTTGGACCCTAATATTTTCCAGAGTGCTTGGGAACATGGAGTGTGAGTCTTGGGACATGGTTGGAGACCTATAACAGGCTACGACCTGAATCGCTGTCTTACCCAATGTTAGCCACACCTGAAGTATCTCTGATGCATTATGTTTGCTACCAGTCTGAAGGTGTGAGCATCCTTTATGAATGTGGAAACACCACTGCCTTTGGAGCTTCAGTCCAAGTTCTGGGGCTGAAAGGTGTGGAATGAGTTATAGCCTGGTAGTGCAGGGGTGCTTTCTGCTGCTTTGAACCAGGTCTCTGTTACAGCACAAATGTCAATGTTCCCCATTTTAAGGAGTGCTTTGAGTGAGTGCATTTTGAGATTTAGACTTCTAGCATTGAGCAGCATGCCTCTCAGGTTGCATTTGTTTGTAGCTTTGACGGCGGTAAATTGGTCTTTGGAACACCACCTAAAAAAAGGCCTTATATGGGTGGCAAGACCCTTGGCCAGTATCCAGAAGCTCAGGGGTGACAGATGGAGGCCATCTCTGGCAAAGCATCAAGGTCTGTCATCCCAGGCAGACAGATACTGGATCCCCTTAGAATGACACCAGAAACTTAGCCAGTTGTTGATATCAATCATTTTCTGCTTGTACTGTGGTATAATTCTGGGTGATGGTAGGGTGCTGCTCAGGGCTAGGGCCATACACGCCTGGGCTACATAATCCGAAAGCTCCTCCATGTCTCTTTAGATGTAGCCCAGGGAGGTACATCTCAGGTCATTCACACCCACATATACAATGACAGAGTCATATTTGTACCTGTTGTTGAGGGACCTGAGTGTGTGTTATGTGGCGGAGCCTTTTTTCCTTCTTCATTGCTACTCCCCCATTACCTGGCATCTATAAAGTAGAGATTCCTATACTTAATTATGTTACTCTTCAGCTTATCCTCTATTCGTGTCCTCCTACTGTGCCATCTTTCATTCTACCATGACTCAATGATATGTCTCAGCATCTCGCTCTCTGTTCCAACCACCTATCCATACTTCCTTTTTACACTCTCTACAAATTGCACCAAACCTATTTAATATGGGTCTGTATCATTTTGTTGAAACTCAAATGAGTGAACGCTCATTTGTTGAACACCTATTCAGCAAAAACACTATTCATTGACTGATGTTTTAAGTGAAAAGTTTCCTAGGGTAAACCAGTGGTTGGCCACCATCTGGAATTTGCCCTTTTTCCCACTGTAGTGCAATTTCATAGATGATATATTTAGTTGTGGGCTGTGGGGGCTGCAGCCCTTACCTATGTAGATGTTAAGTTTTATGGTTTTGTTTATGGTCGCTCCGGTCGTTAGGGTGGACTACTGTCAGTTTGCCCTAGGAAACGTTTTATTTAAAACATCGTTCAATGAATAGTGTTTTTGCTGAATAGGTGTTTGACAAATGAGTGTTCTGAGCATTCGCTCATTTGAGTTTCGACAAAATGATATAGACTCATTTAATACTGCCCCTCACCTTTATCAAATATGGGCTGATTAATTGCACTTGGACTCAAACCAAAACAAAATTAAGTGTAAGAATCTTCTCCAAAAAACAAGTATGCATAATTTGCAATATACTAATTCTTGGCCCCACCTATCACAACAAACACAAAGATAATTCTCTTCCACATATTTTTTTTAACCCACCAGCAGCCAATCCTCAACCCTGGTTATCTAATTTTTGCTGCAATAAATATTAGAAGCATAAGAAATAAAACTGCTGAACTATATGCCTGGATTACCCAACATAAGCATGATATTCTCACTGTAAGTGAAACTTGGCTTAAACACTGCATAAACTCTTAAGTTATATCTCCTGGCTATAATAACATCCATAATGACCGTATAAAGAGGAAAGGTGGTGGTATTGCATTAATATTTCCCAACACCGACAACATTTCCCTTTACAGTAAACCAATACCAGAATCCAGTTCAGCAGAACGTCTTATTGCTTTCCTCAAGATAAACAATTATTAACAAATATGTATTACTGTTCTTTACATCCCCCTAGTGACAATATAGCTAGACTGGAATATATCCTATATCGGATATCCATAACATTTCCACAAGAAAAAATAGTACTAGGCGATGTGAATGTCGATTAGTTAGACATCCTCTATATCTAGCATGAACTTATATGATTTAACAAAACTAATTAATAGCTCCACACATTATAGAAAGACATCAAATTCCCTATTAGACTGGATCCTAGTATCAGATCCTTGCAAATAATCCACCGCAGGTACAACATCAGACTCTCTCAGTGATCATCTCCCACTCTGCACAACCAGACATCTCACACATCCAGTTAAACAGCATATTTATAAAATAACACACAACCTTTCCATGTTTAACCCAGAAATGCTCATTGCTGCACATTCATCTATTAACTGGAACGTCCTAAAAATCTTTCCCTTGGATGATGCTGTAAATGAATTCAGTACAACGTTTCTAAATATCCTAAATAGCCTTTGCACCTCCTAGAAGGAATAGATACTAAAAACAAATAATGCAATTTGGCTATCCAAAAAGAGTAGAATGCTAATTAATGCAGGATAGAGGAAAAGCATGGAAAGAACGGCAGAAATATAAAACACGTCAGTATCTTGAAAACTTTGGAATGCTTCACAATTGTATTAAAAAGCAAATAAATGAAGACAAAAAACTAAACTATAATAACTTTCAGAATAATGCTAAACACAACTCTAAAAAATTTTGGACATCCATTAAAAAAATCTTACTTCCTGGCCAAAAATTCAGCCTAAACCTGTCTTCTGATAACTCACCACCTGAAACTGTAATGCATTTCAACTGCTATTTTACAAATAGTATGGCATCTCTAACCAATAATTCCTCAACATCTAATCCCAACCCTGTCCAGCAGCCACATATCACCACATCATCTTTCACTTTTGAAGCTGTGCCCACATCCAATATAAAACTACTCTAAAATAAATTTAAACAATGCCCTTCTTCAGCTGATGACCTTCCAAGCGAGTACCTAAAAATAGCAACGAATATCATTGCCTATCCTGCCTCGATCCTTATAAATAGGTCAGTCCAGGAATCCCATGTTCCCTCTCTCTGGAAAATGTCACACATTATCCCTCTGCACAAAGGAGGAAACTCAACATACATTAATAACTTTAGACCTATAGCAGTCTTATCTCTCCTTACCAAAATACTTGAAAAATGTATGCAAAAACAATTGCTAGACTATCTCCTGCATGAAAAACTCAGGGGTATACACAAAATGGCTGCCACCCTTCCCATGGTACTAGCACTGCCATTCTAACCTATATAGATACTGTCAATAAAGCTAGAGATAATGGCAAACTAGACTCTTCCTTATTTCTAGACTTGTCTAAAGCCTTTGACACAGTTTGTAACAGCACACGTCTACTACAAATATTCTGTCTGCCCATCCTTCTGTGGTTCAAAAGCTACCTGTCCAATAGGTACCAGTCAGCAAAATGGCATTCCACACTCTCCTTACATCCCAGTCACCACAGGTGTCCCACAAGGCTGTATCCTTGGTCCCCTCCTCTTTAACATTTTCACCAACACCCTGTATACAGTCACACAACAGGCCACCCTAATACAATATTAAGATGATTCCACTCTCATTTGCACATCTGACAACATGACACTTCTCCAAAGCATTACTCAGGAAGATTTAACAGCCACTGAAACATGGCATCATAACTTACAACTCATGCTCAACCCAAAAAAGACGAAACTCCTACTTTTTTCCTCAAATCCCTCTCTCATGAAAAAACAAAATTTAAAGTCCTCTGTCTTGATAATACAACCATTGATGTCACTTCTCATAGCAAATTATTAGGGGTGATAGTGGATGACAATCTTACATTTGAGGGAAACTTTACAGAGCCAAAAGCTTTCTCACCAATGCAACTAAAACTACACTTGCCACTACATATTTCCAGCCCACACTTCTTTATGGTGCTCCCATCCCCACTAACCTCCAGGCTTATAAACCTTGAACAATGCTATAACAAAGTTGCTGAATTTGCAGCAAATACCCCTTTCAGAACTCACCAATGTTGTTGTTTGTCTTTCGGCTTTTCCCGGTTAGGGGTCGCCACAGCGGAACTCCTGTCCGCTAATGATTGGTAGTTGTTTTTTTATGGTGTCGAGTTGCCAGCCCGATGCCCAACCTTCAACGAAGGAATGCCCATTCAACGTATGTCTTTCGAATGCCCACTCGACCGCGGGGAGGACATACAGACTCCACACAGAAGGCACTCCCAACCCGAGAATCGAACAGGAGAACCCCTTGCTGTGAGGCAACAACGCTACTGCTGCACCACCGCTGAAGTTAGAACTCATCAATGTATAGCACTAAAAAGCCTAAATTGATTAGAACTGTCTCTTCAACTAACATATACACAGCTTCTTGCCACCTATAAAATTATTCAGCATCTATCTGTCTAGCACTATTCTACACAACTATGTTCCTACCCAGTTTGTCATTGCAGTCCAGTGACCAAAATCTCCTGTCTGTCTACAAGCCTATCAAATCTGCTGGACATTGTCTGTACTTGTTGAAGGTTGCTATGGCCTGGAATTCCTTAACTGTATCCATCAGGTCAATATCCTCCCTTCCATCATTCAAAACTACTCTGAAAAAAATTCCTATCTAAAACCTGTCTCTGTTCTTGTTCAAACCAGGATAAACTATATCCCTAAATGTGAACAAGTACATTTTAAGTCCTCTTCACTAACTTCCTTACTTATATAAAATTCTCTTCCCTGACTTTCTCTCTAAATGTACCATTAGTCTGTTTTGCCCTCACTTCATATTGCAATTCCTGTTTAAATTAGACTAACTTACCTCTAATTTCTCTAAATATTAAATGATTGTCATATAACTTCGATTCTTAACCAGTGCTTTTATATTATGTCTAATTTGTTATAATTATTTAAACTGCAGATGTTTTTGTCTTATTTTTTGAAGACTGTAACATTATTGTTCTTAAAATATTTTGTAATAATTTGAAGGTTTTCTCCCCAGGGCTCTGCTGAAAATGGGCTTCTACCCAGTCGGACTTTCCCAGTAATCAAATTTCATCAAATAAATGCATAAATAAATAACTAAATAAATAGGTTATGCAGGTAAGTTAGTGGAGGAAGGGGGTGGGGGGGGGGGGACTATAAGAACAACTTTGGCATCAGTTGCAATATCTAACACTTTTACTTAGAAATGGACTACTATTGTAAAAACATTAGAGTAAGCATTTTCATTACTTACCCATATTCTTAGAAGCTATGGATTGCCATTTGAAAATAGAGATATCTTAAAAACTCCACCAAAATAAGCATGTCCCCCTCACATTTTATTTCAACCTGGGGTTGGTGCAACTGATCAAACTTCAAAAGAGTTATTTTTAGTTAACATCGAATGAAGAAACTTCTTTGGGTAACATAGATCCAAGTGAAGAGATGGAAAGAAACACTACCATGATAAGGGCCTTTCAGGCAATTTCAAGTGTAAGGAAGTAAAGTGTGACTCTGAAATTAACTGTTTGGTCATTAGTGTTTTTGGTTCATTTTTAAATCAAGGTGAAAAATTATCAGTCAGTACATTGCCTGTTATGTTCAAGAATTTGAAATGTTAGGAATCTCAGAATATTTTGTCATACATTAAATCTTAAGTTATGATTTTGAGAGACACCTAATGAAGTTGAGAAGGAAACTTTTGTGGTGTTCAATTTAAATGCAAACTTTCCACTTTCCATCCTCCTTATCATCTGGCAGTCAAATCATTCATGAGGGTACTGCACTTTGATGCTTCCCCTATTTTAAATGCTTTGGAGATAATCTCAATAGAGACCAAACTGATGCCCTGAAGAGATGTAAGGACAGTACTACCACCATTACACAAGCTGACTAAGGGGGGTGGGAGGAACCTTGGGACCACCTATCATGTGATTGAAAAGCTGTTTAACAGTAAATAGATAGAAATAGTTATTCATTGTTTGACCTGGGCAAAGTTTTTGACAAAATTCCCTATTCAGGCATAGCAGAAAAGCTAAAGAAACTGGGGATAAACCTCTATGTCTCCCACCGGATTGTCAACTGGCTCACAGATAGGAGACAGATAATCAAAATAGGGATGGGTCACTCCACACAGAGATCAGTCATCAGTAGAGTCCCTCAGGGCTCTTTGCTGGGAACTCTCCTGTTTAGCATCTACTTTTCTGAAGTAAAGACAATACCAAAGGGCTCTGGCTGACTAAGGTTGCAGGTGACTGCAAGCTAGGATCAGATAAATAACTGGTGCCAAAATCATGTACTGAAATTAAATGCCAAAAAATGCATTATTGTATCCTTTGGGAAGTTATCTACCCCAGGGAACTATCACATTGACAATATGCCCCTAAGAGTTAACCCAATTGTTTGGGATTTGGGAACTTATGTGGACAGTGATCTAACTTTTGATCAACATGTGTCTGTTATTGTAAGAAGGTCCTTCTACATTACACAGCTTATAAACAAAGGGATTGTGTGTAGCTCTAGGGATATCATTGTCCCACTTTACTCAGCCCTCATTAGGGCAGTTATTGAATATAATACCCCCTTTGGCATGTATCTGTCCAGAAGCATGCAACAACTGGAACACCCACAGACACACCTTACTGAAGGGATGCAAGGCCTAAACAACACATCATACATGGACCGACTCAAAGCCCTGTCACTATACTCTGCATCCTACAGACTGTAAAGAGGTGGCCTGTGTCTGACATACAAGGCATCATCTGACCCATTACTAATAGATTTACTGCACATCAGCTAGTCAAATGGCATCAGAAATAGTAGGTCTTCAAATATAAACCTCTTTTGCAACATTAACAGAGTGGTTTGGTAGGACAGGTGTATTTCACAGAGGATACTGCTGCTGTGGAACAGACTCTCCAGCCACATAAAACAAAGTTCATCCCAGCCCATATTCAAGTGCAGCTTAGATCTATGGATGGGAAACAGAAAATTTACTCCAGAACTGTGACCTGCACTTCTAATGGACAGGGGCAGCTATTGAATGCTATATCCCATGCATGGGGGCCCTCTGTTTATCTGTGGTATGATCCCAGTTTTTCTCATTAGGAGTAATATAAAACTATCAACCATGGGATGGGTAAGGCTAATCTATATCAAATGGGATAGGTTATTTCAAGTGCAAAATGGAAATTGGCTAGGCTTAAAATGGTCAGCAATGGCACCTATGAACCTATAAGATTTATGGCTCAACACCATCCTTTAAGAAGCAAATTGATTAATGTTTTGAGTTTTGGATCACATATGCGGTTATTTGCATAAACTTAAAAATGATTAACTGTTAATGAATAAGCATCATAGGGGTCTGTGAGATTACTGAAATCTCAGTAGACTGACACACTAAGCAACGAGCTGAAAAGCTCGACATATGAGATGACCAACACGTCAGAATGCCGACTTCCGAATGGTCAGCAGTTCAATTTGAGCGGAACAGGAAATCCGCTCTTGTGGACGTTGTAGTGTGATCACGGAGTTGGCATATTTAAATTATGGGGGGTATGGGGGGCGGGGGGGGCATAGCCCCCCTGCAAGAATGTGAAATGTGAAGGTAAGTGTTTTAGATTTTTTATTTGTAGTGTATGTTTTGTTTTAGTGGTAAGGGTTTAGTTTAGTGTAGTTGGTGGGCAGGGTGTAAGTGAGGGGAACTAGGTAGTTTTATGTTGAGTGTTGTATTTTTTTCTTTTGTATGTTTGTGCGTGTTATTGTGTGTATGTTTTATGGAGGTGTGTCAGGTTTTGAAGTGTTGGTATTGTGTGTGTTGGGTATGTGCAGTTTCGGTGTTGTGAAATGTCAGAGTTGTCAGCTCAGTGTTTTGCATTTTGGTTATGTGTGATGTCAGGTAGGTGAAGCAGTCTCCTAGCAGAGGTTTATTAACTGAACCTCTATAAAAATTTTTGGAAGACCATTTTAAACCTATATTAAATTTAGCCCAAGCTAGGATCAAAGATAGCACTATGTTTTTTACAGGTTCTGTCAGATGCACACCTTGAATGGAAGTGATACATGTGTCTCTTAGCTGTAAATTCTTTTTATACCACATTGACATTTTAGTTGAATAACTCTAATTTATGTGTTGCAGAATTTAATGACTTTTGACACAGATGACTCAATTAGTTTTGACAAAAAGGTTTTTTTAAATGAATATTATTTGCAGCTAAAAAGCAGAACAATGGGTATAGTGCTTAGTCTCAAATATGCAGATTGTTTTATTTATTTATTTTTGAGTAGCAGTAGCAGTATGTATATGATGAAAGCAGAAATCATTTTTTGATAAGATGGATATGTGGTAAAGGTACCTGGATGACTCCTGTCTTATACAGAGGGGAGGTCGTTCAGACTTACTAAAATTTGTGACATATATTACTAATAATGAGTATGACATACAGTTTACAGCTAGGCTAAACTCTTTGCTATAAACCTATTAAATATGATATGGTCACTAGAATCACAGATGGCTTATGTTGCACTGCTGTCAGTAGGAAACGTTTAAAATAATCCTTTTTTTGACTCCTGAAAGTTGTTACCCTAGGCATATCACAGAGAATATTCAAAAGTCTCAATTCACCTGAGAAGATTATGCAGTGCTGTTATAGGTTAGTAATGTGTGTCAAAGGATTTGATCCAATGCTTTGTGCATTATGGTTATGAGTATCAGAAATTAACTGAACCTCAGAACCAAACAGGTTTAATACTAAGGGCTGAGATACTAGAATACAGTGTTAGTGACGTCAAGACTTATAAGGCTTCATACCTTAGGTTTATTTTTTATGTAATTTCTAAACACTTGCCCATTTTGATGGGCAGTCCTTTTTCAGATCCATTTTGAGGGGATGAATGTAAATTTGCTTACTGTAGAGCTAAACAATCTTTTTCAGCATTTTAGTTCATATAAGCATTAAGTTAATCTTTCATGAGTGGACAACCACTTTAGAGGATGTAGTATTTGCAAATATATGCAACACGCCACACATTTTACTCCCACATATATGTTTAAGAACATATAGGCCAGGCATAGTATAATTATAACACCATGGCAGACTTCTGTTAGGTATAGTATGCACATAAAGCCTTCTATGTGGGACAGACAGATTGTATAGTCAAACAAAGGGTTTGTGAACATTTGTGTAATATACGCTGCAATCAGACAACTAATGCACTACATAACCATACCTTGGGTCATCATAGTGACAAATTTGTGCTTATCAATAAAAAGTGCAGAATTTTGGACAAAGTAATCATATTTGAGTTAGGTTTTTAGATTTAAATGAGAAACATTGGCTACTCAATACCGGGGCTCCTTTTCCACCAATGGTGCGTAGATGTGATTTTTTTCTACCACTAGAAGACAGAATGCTATTATTTATTGTTCTCTGACACACAGGTAGTTACAGAAATAAAAACATGAAAAAAATGAGTATGACGTTTGTAACATAATAAGATCTTTATTTAAACAAAGTAGGTTTAAATTTGACAATTTAGAGGTCAAAGAAAGATGTTTGCTAAGGCAACTGAGACTTGACAGAAGTATTGGGCTCATGAAACCTGATAAAGGGGGAGGGGTGATAATCACGGCTTACATGGATTATTCCATTAGGATGTTCGACATCCTGAATGATGGAGTTATGAGAGGGTGTTGAGAAATGAAATTAATATTGTGTATGCCAAAATAGACTGTTTTTTGTTTGATGTACTTTGTCAAAATGTCATCACGCAGCAAGAATTTGATTATTTGCTGGTAGACCAGCCCTTGATTCCTCCTATTTTTGGCATACTCAAGATTAAAACGAATTTAAATGATCCACTAATGTTGTGGTACACGGATCTAAGACTGAGTCCTTTGCAGTATATATTGATTTTCATTGTAAGCATTTATTAAACAGCAAAGGACATATTTTATGTGATTCTTGGCATTTGTTGGAAATGTTGAACAATGTCTCTTTTAATAATGATGTTGTGTTTGTGGCCATTGATGTGGTGAATTTATTTTCTGTTATTCCACATCGAATGGGTTTGCTGTTCTTTTTCACAGCTCTTATGGATGACACTATGTTTAATAATAGGAAAGGTATTACTTGACCTCATGGAGATTGTGCTGGAAAACAAGTACATCTTCTTTTAGGGGGAATATTTTTGGCAGATTTCTGGTGTGGCTATGGGTGTCAAGGGTGCACTCACTTATGCCAATTAGATACTGGGTGAATGGGAAAAGCAGTTTGTTTTTACATCCCCATTTTGACCATATTTCATCCCAATTCAGGTTTTTGTATGATATAATAATCTTGTGGAAGGGTGATTTTGATTGTCTGCCAGAATTCATTGATTACTTGAGTAAAACCACTTTATTTTCGAAGTTCACATTTAGATGGGGAAATTGAAAGGTTGATTATTTAGATATTTTAGTATACAAGAAAATGAATGATAAAGAGTTTTGTTCAGCCATTTTTCATAAAAAAAGTATTCCAACTTGTTTCTGTCACCCCCTTGTTCAGAAGTGGGGTATTGTAAAGGGACAGATGGTCCAACTATCGAGGTTGATTAGTAACGGACAGTTATTTTTTGATGAATTGAACAAACTTATCACTATGTTTTTGGACAGGGGCTACCCACATACGATGTTGCAAAAAATTAAAAAGGAAATAGTTGATGGCAGGATGGTTAGATATCCCCCTCTTTTACGAGGTAGTAATATGCTGCATCAGGTACAGAATTTAGCAGTACAAAGAAACATTATGAAAGTGGAAAAGGAGTAGGCTGTGGTTGTTCCCTTTAATACCTTTTGTACCTGCTCTATAACCTAACCTCCTCCTCCTTATATAATAACTAACCTCCTATGCTTTTTGCTAATGCTGACTGATGATATTGTCTCCATAATTACTATTCTTCATCACTTGTTGATATTGGTACAATAATGCTGATTAATATCTCTCTATTTATACCTCTCTGATTGAATTCAGCTGTCAACCCAAAAAAATACTGCTTTTATATATAAATTACTGTAATCACTATCTGTAACACTGTATCTGGTTTTGCACCAATTAATGTTTAATGTTTTCTTTATCTATGTTCTTGTTGGAGCTTTTCTTCCTGGGCCTCCACTGACTTTCCCAGTAAACAAATACAATAAATAAATAAATAAATAAATGAATAAATAAATAACAGAGGTGCCCTGCATTTGTTTGGAATTTTGAAGAAAACATGGAATTTTGTTTTTCCTTTGCAAATAAAGGGTAAATTTGGTAACAATCCCTAAGTCACTTATAGTGATGGTAAGAATATAAAAGACTAGATGGAGACAGTGATGGCATCTCTTATTGGCACTTTTAGATCTAAAATGTTGAAATGTGTCATGTAAATTTTGTAAATAATATATAATATATCAATGATGGACCCTATGTTTCTGTTGGGACATGTGTGGCAGGCATTGTAGACCTGTACTGCTGGGGTGCTCTCTGCAGCTTTAAATCATGTCTTCATAACTGGACAGATGTCCACATTCTCCAGGGTTAGGAAAGCCTGGAAGGAGTAAAGTTTCTTGTCTAGGCTCTTGGCATTGAGCAGTAACACCTTCAGATTCCCTTGGGTTGGTAATGCCATGCCAGATGGTTTGTCAGTTTGGCATTGCCTAAAAAAACACTATGGGGAAGGACAATGTTTTAGCTAGTATTCAAAAGCCTAACGGGGACAGGTGCAGACCATCCTTGGCAAGGCAGCATAGTCTGCTGTTCATTCAGGTGCAGACCATCCTTGGCAAGGCAGCTTAGTCTGCTGTCCATTCAGGTGCAGACCATCCTTGGCAAGGCAGCATAGTCTGCTGTCCATTCAGGTGCAGACCCTCCTTGGCAAGGCAGCATAGTCTGCTGTCCATTCAGGTGCAGACCCTCCTTGGCAAGGCAGCATAGTCTGCTGTCCATTCAGGTGCAGACCCTCCTTGGCAAGGCAGCATAGTCTGCTGTCCATTCAGGTGCAGACCCTCCTTGGTAAAGCAGCATAGTCTGCTGTCCACTTCCTCCCATGCTGACAATTACTGCACCCCTTGGAATGACACCAGGACTAAGCCAGTTATTGAAGTCAGTCATCTTTGGTTCATATTGTGGCATCATCCTTGGTGAAGGTAGAATGTGGCTTAGTGCTAGGCACATACTAGCATAGGATGCATGGCCTGAGAGATCCACAATGTCTCTCTTCATATAGTCTAGAAAGGTACGTCTCAGGTCAATTCCACCCGCATGGACTAAGACTGAGTCATACTTGTACCTATGGTTTAATGACTTGAGTGCATGGGTGATTTGCTGGATGCTGGTCCCCGATAGATAACATTAACTTTCTTCTTATTCCACCTAGTGAGTGGGACATCTGTATGTCTCACAATGGAGTCTTCTTTGACTAAAATATTGGGTAGTGTGATGATTTGCCTTATGGGCTTTGTAGTGGAGGCTCTAAGGTGTGTGGCTGTATGTGTTGTATTGAGTGTTGTTTTGGTGGAGTGCTTTTGAGGTTGCTGAAGATTGTTTTTGTAGGATGAATGTCTTGGAAGTCTTTGTGGCCTAGGAAGGTTGCTTTCAAGTGCCCCAGCATATATTAGGGTATGTAGTGGGTCAGTTTATGTGAGGAAGATGTAATCCTTTGATTTTATTTTTGAATGCCTTTGTGTGAGTCTTACCTCCAGTGACATTGTGTAATGACATCTCTCACATTTATTTTTTATGTATTTGCCTTTGTTGACTGAGAAAGTCCATTTTCAGTGGAGTACTGGGGGGGGGGGAGCTCCATCACAGTACATTTATATTAACAAGTGAATTGTAAAGTATTTTCATCAATGTGTATAAGTATACACAGTTATGATATCAATAAAATCTTACAGGAATTAAATGGATTTATACTGTAGAAGGGAAAATATTGTTGTAAAGAAGTTTAATGTTCTTACGTTTCAGTACAAAAAGGTCTGTTATGAGTTTAAGACCTATAATCAAGAAGGTTATAAAATTATATAGGAGGGAAGATGTTAGCACTGTATGGTAGGATGGTGCTGATAACATACGAGTGAGAGAGCAAAGTATAGGATTAGTTCTGTCTAGGATGTTTGTTCCAAATTGTTGTCATACGGAAGGTTTATACTTTGGGGATACAGTGAATGCATGAGAGGATAGCGTGGTGGATGGTGGCAGTTAGAAAAAGAGAAAGATGAGAAGTCGTGTTTAAGTGGAGTGGGTGAAGAGCGGTGTATTGATTTAAGTGCAGGAGGGAAAGTAGAAATTTATCACCGGAATGGATACCCCTTGTGGGGGTGCATGGTTTCCTGTCTTTAAAACTCCAGCAGAGAGCAAAATAATGTTTGCTTGCAAATGTAGCACAAGTTTTATATGTATGTATGCCTTTTATTTATTTTGTTATCATGGGTAGAGCACTAATCCACATGGGCCTTTTTTTAGACTCAGCCTATGTGAATGAATGAATGATAAGGCAACATAACGGGCCATCCACTTTTATTATATTTGCTCTGCAACACACAAACCCTCTGTTATTTACTGAAAAAGACTAAAGCTGATTACATTTTTTGAAAGAATGAGTCCATCTTACATGATATTGCAACTGTCTGTGCACATCCAAAGTGTGTAGTACAGCTTTCTAGCATTTTGTTTGTCAAGGTGGGACAGTGTAACTGAAATGACTGATTCAGCAGGTATCACCTTTGGTATACAGGAAGAATTTGTACAGTCTTATTATGAAACTCTGTATGAAAGTTTGCACATTAAAGCTTGCATTTCTGAGACTCTTCTGCCTGATGTAATTGCCTGCAAAAAACAAAGAGCTTTCCATGAAAGAAGCTTTAAACTCACCAAATCTACTGATACAAAGGAGAGCAAAGTTCATGTTTCCAGCATAAACCTGAAGTTCCAGGATGGTGAAGCTTGTCAATTTGGAACTTTTTAAATGGAAATTTCCTTTCAGAAATATTCTAGCAGGAGGATTAGCTATTAGCTGTGGGAATGCAGGAGTACAGGCTGGTATTACACAGGCATACACTTTAAGTAAATACTAAGTTCCATTAGCCTGAAACAGATGGCAGACATAAATTAGCCGTCTTTCCCATTCTACAGATCATTTGCCCTTCTGAATGTTATAATTTTCTAGGTGTAGGTCTATTAACTTCATTTAGAATTGTTAGTATTCCAATGAAAATCTTGGCATTGTTAGGAATTAATATCCTACTCACCAAGCTGAAAGACTGAGTGACATCACACATGGATGAAAATGCTGGCTTGTTGCTGTCTTTTGTCCAGAAAGAGATGAAGAGGTAATTAGGTACAGAGTTGCATAAACAGAGAAAATAATGGTTATTTTGGCAAAACTGAGGCTAAAACAGTCTTGTTTGTCTATTTTACTTTCAGAAGGACTTTCTGAATCAGTGGAATTAGAAGGAAGGCATGCATCATTTCTTGATTCCCAAGGAAAGGATAAGGTATCCATGTTCCATAAGGCTGGGTAATCATGTTGGAAGAAAACTGATAGCATTTGTACATTCAGTTCAGTAACAAACAGAATTACTTTGAGCATATCCAAAAGATTCACAATCTGACGAAAGACTTGGGCATCATTCACGGACCTGGGGCATTTGTCTGCTGAGGGATTATGCTCATGTATTTTAATCTCTTTGAAGATAGGCTACTACCAGGAATAAGCTGCGCTGACCTCCCCGGTACCATAGCCACATTGTGTTTTTCTTCAATGTCAATACAAGCTGACTCCTCATTCTTATTTAATGTATCAGATCCATTTAGTATTAACTATAATGATTTGAATTATCCTGAAATGGCTTCAGACTTCTTACAATTCCTCTTATTTCATTTACATCAAGCTGAGGGAATATTTCTTGAAACGATCAGTACCTTTGTAATGATAGTTTTCTCACATGTGTATCCACATTGTAATCAGATGAGTCTGTTGATAAATATTGTTGAGGAGTCTGAGGAATGTGTCACTTACTAATGAGCTATGTGGACTGCGTTATAAAGTCATTCTGTCTTCACTGACTTCATTGTGGGAACTATGATCTCTAGAGAATCAGTAATCTGTTTCTATGTATTATTTAATTCCCCCTGGAATTCCGTCATGTGCATTTTTGCATGAGGTATCAACAGAATGTAGGATATCCCATGTCACAGAGCCTCAAGGTATTGCCTCATTATTATTTATGGTAATAGAATGAGTTCATGCATAACAGTTATGGCCATCTGAACATTATTCTAGAGAAGGATAACTTTCATCTGCAATGAGTATAGAGCTCATTAGTGTTTGTGCTGGAATTAGATGTGATTTCTTATAGTCTATATAATTTGTGTTTATAGCCAGAGAGTGGAAAACTCACAGTATATGTTTCGACCATTGCTGTAAGAATTTATGTAGCCGAGTACAAAAAGATGATCATCTTAATGAAAGAATAATAGCTATTAGCTGCCTCCACATATGTGCAAATGCAAGACCCAAATAATTTATTGCATTCAGTTCTGTGCATAGAGCAAATGTGCAGCAAATACGAGAGATGAGTTTTAAATGCAAATCTGTCACTTGAAGTCTTAAATGTTTCCCATGAGATTGCCTTATTGGGATGTGTCTAAAGTTGACACAGATGAGTTTTGTGTAGAAGAGTGTTAAATGTCACCATTTTGAACGTCCTTGTTATAATGAAGTTGTTCATATTGGAAATGTCTAGTGCATCTTTCCGAGTCTTGGGTTTCTGACAGTTAAAATGGTGTAAAAGAGAAGCTATATAAAGTATTATAATTGAGTCTCTGATTATACCCATGTTATTATGTGTTTTGAGACATGGATACCAAGAAACGCCTTTCAAAGTGAATCTTGGCATCCATATTGAGAACACAAAATTAAAGGCTATCACTGGCGACCCGATCATAATTCTTTGTAGTGCATGGAACTTTATCTGCTCGGTTTACTACTGGTTACAGAGAAAAAAAGTGCAAAGTGTTATAGAGCACTGTCACTGCTTAGTGACTAGTACAAGTATCGATACTAACAGAGCTTAGAAAGGTGCTTAGGTGCTTGACAATCATTAAGAACCTTACTAAACATAATTAATATCTGGTTTTGCAGTAGAGTAGCATTTAACTTGGTCATCATTTCCTGATATTGGAGAGTAATCATAGCATTTCATGTACTACAATGCATTTTTGTTCTGAGGCCAGTATATCGGACTGAATGCAATTTATATCTGGTGAGATGAAGTGGGAGGAACTAGTGTTGGATTGATTTTAGATATGTAGTTCTAATGAATAGCCTTTGGAAATGGTTTGTAGAACTCACCTGACAGAGGGAATGCATGCCAATCAATAATGCAGGACAGCAAAGTGCCTCCCAGGGGTGTAGGTGAGGAAGGGAATAATGCAGAATCTAGGGCAAGTCTTTGGGATCTTTTTTGTTGGTGCCACTGTCATTTTCTTAGAACAACTGCTGAAGAAGATTAAGTAGCTTATTTCTCTTTATAAGACTTCTGTGTAGCTAAATGCTCTTGTCTATATTTTGGTATATAGTATTTTACTGGTAAGGAAATGTCTTTAATACTGGTAAAGAGGTAAGGCTGTATTAAGTTTCTGGAGGTCAATAGAATCACCATCTGGGCTAAGAAATTTGTATCGCTTCCTAGTGAAATGTCAGCATTTCTAACACCGAGTGCCAACACACTGAGAAAAAAAGACTAGAAAAGAAGAACAGCAAATATCGAACGTCACTCTTCGCCTTTAAATTTATTTTATGCAGGTGGACAAGACCCCCCCCCCCCGCACCCTCTGAATGTATCTATGACAACTCCAAGATCACCATACCTCAAAGAAAAAGAAATATTCCAAGACATGGCAGTCTCGGACTTGTTATATATAGTTTGTCACTTATTGTCAGCAATTCAGTCTCCACATTATAGGACTCGGCACGCAGAGCCCTGGCCATTTAAACAGTTAGTGATTCACAGATTTGTTTTCCTCATATATCTGCAAAGGATGGAGCCACTGTGAGTCCTCAAAACATCCAAACCTCTATAACAATTTCCTGACAACTGTTCTTCATAACTGATAACCTTAGTATAGAAAGCTTTTAACACATGTAGTGAGCCTTGTCAAGTTACTGGCAAACAAGACAAGTAAAAAAAAGTTAACAAAGCCTCCCCACCCCTGCTTACTTTATTGTTTTCCCTTCAGCATGTCTGCTTCTCAGAGATACAGCAATCAATGGCAATCAGTGGAAAACCTGTCTTTTTTCTGTGGGAGGCTGCAAGATCAGACTGAATTTAAATACCAGGCTTTGGGCATTATGATTTCAAATTTATGCAATGTGAGCAGCAGCTCATGTGTAACTGCCAGTATAAGCTGTTACGCTCAAGGAATGCTGAATCGAGCAGCTTACTCTAAGCTGTATTAATAGTGCTGGTAGGAGAATCAGAATATTTATTGAGATGTGTCATAATGGACAGAATGTGGACCCACAGGGGATTCAGTCTGTTCCATATAGAAATATTCCTTTTGGTCAGATGATAATGAGGATGACCTCTTTCTTTTACCTTTGACTAGCAGTGATGGTGTGGGTGAAGGTAAAGGTGGTATGGTACCCGGTCTTTAACAGCACAGTACCTATGCCAGTCCCACATCAGTAAATGTAAAGCTTGTTGAAGTTTTGCTATCTTCTGCACTCATTTGAAATATTCCACTGAAAACTCTATATAATCTAAATAAATAAACAGAAAGGATTTGCCTGAGAAGTTGAAGAATACAATGGTGGTGGTACTAATGTCATTTATTTTGAAGATACAACTCTCAAGATATCTAAGCATCTCCACAACTCTGTGTGACTCTTTTTCTGGTCTGGAGAGATTTTAAACTTGGAAAATTATTTTTATAGCTGGGTTATACTGAGGCTGGCTGTTAAAGAGTAGTCAAAACAGACAACTCCCTTTTATGTACTTTTATGACTGGCTTCTGTGAGCCAGACATGCAAGGAATTGAAGGTGAAGCTACTGCATGCAGTTTGATGAAGGACATGTTTTGGGCTTATCAGATGCTGCTTCCTTTTCTAGCACCATTTCTGTCATTTCTCTGTCTTACTCTATTTTGGACTGACTTAGAACCAGTAGATTTAGAGCTGCTGTCCTCTTTTCTTGGAACATTTGCAATTTGTTTAATGTTTCTGTTAGGGAGGAGGATAAAGCCTTTACTCTCTTCAGTGCAGTGTTTTATTTATTTTCAATCAATGTTTACAAGTACCTGTTTTATGACCAGACAAGTACCACGTGTGAAAATCATTAGAGGTAATTTGTTTACCACAAGCATGCTTCTTAGCCTGCTTTGAAGGGGAAAAGCACACCGTCCTGATAAAACTTTTGAAAGATACATCAGCTGTGAGGATCCCTATAGATGTGGTGTTGGACTGATATTAGACTTGAACTTCTAATGAATAGCCTTTGGAAATGGTTTGTAGAACTCACTTGACAAAAGTAATGTATTCCAGTCAATAATGCAGGGCAGCAAAATGTCTTCCAGGGGTATATGTGAGGAAGGGAATAATGCAGGATCTAGGGCTAAGTCTTTGGGATCTTTTTTGGTTATGGGTGTCCCTGTGATTTTCTTGGAACAGACGCTGAAGAAGATTAACTAATTAATTTCTCTTTTTAAAACTTATATGAGTAGCTAAGTGCTCTTGTATATAAAAGATTATTTTACTGCTAAGGAAATGTCTTTAATATTGGTAAAGGCTGTATAATTTTCTTCAGGCAATGACTAATACAGTACACTTGCAATACGAAATCTTGTTAAACAATTTTTTGGGGACACTAAAAGAAATGAAGCCAATGTATGCATCCCATATCCCTCCATACATACCAGTATCAGGCTATAGTTACACAAGACAGACACACACACATACACACACACACACACACACACACTCATTTCTCATTATAATTCATCATCATCATCATCATCATCATCATCATCATCAAGCCCACTTTTTCCCTGATTTTCTAATGGGGTTGTAGCCTCTCTGGTTCTAGCTTTGACCTCCTTATTCAGACTTTCTTTCTCCACAATCACCCCTCTGAGATACTTGAAGTTAAACTGTTCCATTATTTTCTCTTCTATCTCCATTACTTCTTCTTCCGATTTCCTCCATTTGCTGCTGTGATAACTGTCTTGTCAATACTCAGCTGCATCCCATATGTCTTCAGTTTTGCATTCCATTCCCCTACAATTCACTGCATATAGCAGCTTTGTTAATTTGCCCCATCCGCCTGCATGGTAATGTAGTCCATCACCAGTATGAACAATAGCCCCTACATGGGAGTGCACCCCATAACCCTGCATATCTAAATGTAATAACTCTAAAGATCACGCAACAGTGGGGGCAAACAGAAACCTCCTTACCCCCACACTCTTCAACAGTCACATTTTTACATACTCAAAAAGGTTTTGATGAAAATAATAATTCTGATGCAACAGTAATCAGTGTCATCAACTGCATGGTACCCAAATGCAATTCTGCTTTTTGAAATAGGAAGCAGAGTAATGTAAAATACTGAGTTTGCTTTCAGAAAGTAGGCAGCACCAAACTTCGGTAAGACGGAGCCATATTGCAGTATATAATGCACTGGCACAAGTATCCGACATTTGAATATTAAAGTGGTCTTTCCTATGCCTCATTGAGTCATAGCTGCTTGAGATTCGATCTGGTTTAGTTCCATTTCCAGATGTTTGACTCAATGATTACTGTTTTCCATACAGTCACTACAGCCATGGTTTCTAAATGTGTGTCAGCAATGGTTCTTTTGTTTTCAGAGAAGTTGTCATTTCTCAATGTTTGTGTGACTGTGAAGTTGTATGTTTGGTCAGGGAGTATAGCAGGATGCCTCCAGTTGGGTGGTGCAGGGGGGAGGGGCTTGTTCCACTGCAAAACAACTTTTTTAATTGTTTTGTTTGGCTTGCTTTCCTACTGACTGAATTTGGCAAATTGAGTCCTTTTTTATTTGGAACTCAATGATACACAGCTGAAGTTTGAAGTACTCCTGAATCATGTGGTTGGTCTCTTTCCATGTTCCTACTTATGTTAGACAGTAAGCCATCAGGGATTACATACATATCTATATATATGTATATATATATATATATATATATATATATATATATATATATATATATATATATATATCTAAGATACAGAACTATGTATATATATATATATATATATATATATATATATATATATATATATATATATATATATATACAGCTCTATCTAACTATATGCTTATATATACAGTTATGGCTCATTTGACTGAATGCTCATTTTTATAGGGTATGTGGTCAGGATTCTGCATGAAAATGAATGTTTGAAAAAGTTGTAGTGGTTGGTGTGTATGTGTGAGTTCATGGGTTTTAGGGTTAGAAAATGGTTAGGTAAGGGGATAGATTTACTGTTTTGCATGTTTGTTGCAACAGTACAGTTAGGGAATGGGTTTTTAGTAACACAATGTGTGGGGTTAATGTTAGGGTTAACACACAGGAGTAAGGTGATCCTGGGGGTGATACTATGAGTTTTCAGTGTTTTGTACTGTCAGTGTTCTTTTTTTTAATATTTTGATGTTCGATATTTTGAGTTTTACATTTTTCACGATATATATATATATATATATATATATATATGTGTGTGTGTGTGTGTGTGTGTGTATGCATATGGATCTAATTCACAAGCTTGAAGTTTCACAACTTCGAACTGCAAATGGTCGAGACCATAAGATCAGAGTTTTGAAACTTCGAAATTGTAATAAAAAAAAAAAAAAAAAATATATATATATATATATATATATATATATATATATATATATGTAAAATACGTTTTTTCCTTTTTGCGGGGGGGGGCAAGCCCCCCTGCACCCCCCACACCCCCCGCTAAATAATTATACCAAGTCCGAATTCACACTAGAGTGAGGAAAATGGTAAATTTCCTGTTCCATGCTGCATGGTGACCTCCATTCAGAACGTTTGAAGTTTCAAAACTCCAATCTTATGTTCTCGACCATTTGCAATTCTAAGTTTTGAAACTTCGAGCTTGTGAAGAGAATCCATTATGTTCTGATATCAGGACAAAAAAAAGCTTGTAAAGCACATTTTTGCCATCAGAAAGGTGCTTAACAAACTTTTGTTAAGCAAACCTAAATGCTGTTAAGATTGGTTCTTGCACTAGGGATGAATAGGGGTAGTGCTTGCTGGGAAATAGCAGCAGAAGA
Source organism: Protopterus annectens (assembly GCF_019279795.1). Taxonomy (NCBI): domain Eukaryota; kingdom Metazoa; phylum Chordata; order Ceratodontiformes; family Protopteridae; genus Protopterus; species Protopterus annectens. The sequence continues at coordinate 642,562,817 of NC_056750.1, forward strand.
TAAAACAGCTTTTACAAATTGTTAGAACTGTACTCTACCCCACTTATAAACAATAAGTGTATCTGAATGAAGTATCTAACAGTTTTTAGAGTTGTATGTTGATGCATCTCTGTGGGACTCTCTCCCTTCTTTTCTTAAACATTATTCCCCTTACCCCATTTTCTGGTTAGAAATAAAACCATATTTCAAGACTCTAGAAAAATGCAACTGCTCTGTCTCTCTCTGATGACATGCCTTAACCCCCTCACATTTTTCTTCTCTCTACATTCCTTGGTCTGATTCTACTTTTCACTGTTATGTTTTCAGCATGCCATCTCTGATTTCCACTTTGTATATAATGCATGTATATACTGTGTTTTGTCAGTTCCTCTGTATGTAATGTAATTTATCAGTTGCCTTTATAGCCGCTTGCTAACTCTGATACTCACTTTGTATACAATATATGTTTATAATGCATTTTGCCATTCACTCTATCTATCACGTCATGTCTTTTATCAATTGTCATTACCTTAAACTGAGGCGGAAATAGGTCCAATGGGATCACTGCTCTAACCTGGTTAACAAATTCAAAATGAAATAAAATAAATAAATATTAATTTAATACCTCTTATGGCATGCAAGCAAATGTAATGACATCCAACTCTACTTTACCTGAACTCTCTCTCTTCTATTGCCTTCTGCCTTTTTCTACAGGAACATCACATCTTCACTTACGCTTTGTAGAACCATCTTAAATGACCATGTACAAGGCTTTTAAAGAGTATAGATAATACCCATATCATCCTATGTCTGCTGTCTTACAATCCACATTAAAATTAAGAGATGAAAACTCTTGTTTTATTGGTTCTTTGGTTTTAGAATTTTCAAACATATCCATAAGTTTAATTCCAAATCCACCATATTCAGTTATATCACTGTCTTATACAAAATAATTGGCACGTTTGTTTAACCAATATTAATAAAACACCCTTAAACAATGTATTCTGTTTTGTTACATACTTAATGCTCCATTCAGACATTATGTTAAATTATCAAAACGTTTTCATAATATAGTCTAAAAGTCAGCCTGTTATTAAAAAAACTATTTCTATGCAAACTCAGCCATGCAGGAATTCAAAGTGTTTTACCTGCTGGGTCACCGGCCATTCAGGCTTCTTAAGTGGCTTCCTTTCCCATGCTGTTCCAGTAACTCAGTGTTTTGAAGCACACATATGTATTCTAAATAGCATTAACATTCAAATTTATGCTACTGCATCTCAGCAAAGCTAGAGTTGTATTCCTGTGGTCACTCTTATCTTTATTAGTGCCTTTAAGCAATAGTGACACTCTCTAAATATCACAGTTAGTATGATATGCTCTGTTTATAACGTAACTTCCACAGTGAGTCAATTCAACTTAGTACTGTGATCATTTATACTATAAACATTAGTTCAAAAAATGAATTGTCCTTTTTTTTCTTCAAAGATTTTCTTATTTAATATTACGCCCCTGCCATCGTTCAAGGAATAAATCTTAGCAGAGACTTAGGCTGAAATCATGGATGTCCCACCATCTGCATGCAAAATTGTCTAAAACACAGAAATGCAGACAGACTCGATTATGGTAATCACCAATCAAGGTTTATTTACTAGTCACTATATTGTATGCATCTATAACTCTATGCAAGGTTGGCCACATTCCCAGATTAGCATTTTAAGCAAAGTAGCATTGCAGTTATTAAAACACACTTTTTCTAATGTACCTTTAAAAGTAACACATGCAGAGAATATAGCAATCAGTCACTTATATTTCTCATAAAGTCATTGGCATTTGTCTGCTTTATGGGTGGTATTTTCCTTAACTAGTTTGCCAACATTTAAAGTATCATGCTTCTATGTAGCTTTATAAAAACATACTTTCTAATTACACCTTCTGCTATTACTCTGTAACAAGCTCAGTTTCACTTTTGAACGCAAGGCATTCCTCTTCAAAGCGAGTGACCACTTTCTGGAGACTCTAAGGCCATTGAGACTGAGTGATGGCTAGTGTTCTCAGCTTCTGATGTCCATACCTGTTTTCCTGATGTGTACCTTCACTGTATCATTGTAGCATTTTCTTGGGTCACCAAAGAATCTCTGGCCTTAACCGAGCTGGAAGTACCAAATCTTTTTGAGAGCTGAAAGTCACATATCACGACCCAGTATGCATTGCACCATAACTGCTTTTTGAGTATCATTGTGTTAGTGCAGGTAATACTGGGCTCTGCAATAACAGCAGTGCAGGAATAGAATTCTTCCCGCCTCATATGGAGCAGTTTCTAGGGGCACCATTAATGACAACTTGTTATCCTGTTTGAATGATTTTTAAGTCACTCGGGTTTCATTTCACATCCACAAGGAAGTACAGGGATGGTAACTAAAGCATATGCTTATGTATTAGTATCATTTGTAGGTCACAGTCAGTATTTCTGAAAAGAGGCAGTAGTACACTGGATGTTTATGTTCAATGTTCTGTGCAGGTAATGTGAGGTGGGGTACTTTCTTGACAGTCAGCAGAGTTTGTCCTTTGATGGTGAAGTGTGATGGGTGATTTGCAAAGCTCTGCTGGACTGATAAGACATGCTTTTTTCTGAGAATGAGTGAGAGGCTGAGACATTAGTATGCTTCTGTCATTTATTTTAGTGCAACTTGGAACTCGCTGTTTGTCTGTTCAGGTACTGGACATCAATGACAGATGCCTGGAAACTGGGATCTTCAAGTGCTGTCTTCAGTACTGAAGATCTCATCATTTGTTATGTGTTTTGTGAAAATGTAATCTCTGGTGTGGATTAGGATGACTGAGACATGGCGGCTCAGTGGGTAACATTATTGCTTCACAACTCCAGACCCAGGTTCAGTCCTGCTCTCCATCTGCATGGAATTAGCATATAGTCTTCATTTCAAATGTTTTTTTTTCAGATATTCTTGTCCTGCCCCAGAAATATGTGCCTATTCTAAAAAAATTGTCTCTACCACTTTCTATTGCTCTTTCACTCTCTCTTTCAAAACTACTATAAAGATAGAAAACATAGTTGTTTAAAATAATAGATTCACAGAGTTTGCAAGATAGAGTCTGTCTTTGATCATAATTATCTACTAATTTCTACCCTCGTAGGGCACTTCCTGCCTCCAGGACTGAAAAATAAGTAAGGCCCAGGATAAATTTGTGGGTACTCATCTGATTGTTAAGGTTTGCCTTAAAGAAGGTGAGGGTATCACTGTTTTTTAGATGTAATGAAAGATTATTTCAGAGATGAGAAAAACAGTGTGTAGTAAATCTGACACTCCACTGTATATTATTTATCTGTTGATGGAGCCAGGTCATTAATTCAAGTGTTTATTTATTTATTTTGTTTAACATTTGTTTACCGGGAAAGTCTGACTGGGACAGAGCCCATTTTCAGCAGAGGCACGGGGAGAAATGCTCCAGATGTATGTCTTTGGAATGTGGGAAGAAACCAGAGCACACAGCAGAAACCCACGTAAATGCAGGGAGAACAAGCAGACTCCACACAGAAGGCACCCCCACTGAGAATTGAACCGGAGAACCTCTTCCTGTGAGGCAACAATGCTAGCCACTGCACCACTGCACTACCCAGGCCACCTAGGCTAGAGTTATTTATTTTCTGGAGGTGTGGGAGATGACAGGAGTCTATATGAGACCGAGTAAATAGAGAGAACTTCAAACCTATCTTGGCAGCTGAAGGTCTTTAGTCCATGATGATTTTCAGTTAGAAACCTTCAAGGTCTTTCTAGTTGTGTAATGCATTTTCATACATAGATGCATACAAAAAGAGGCATTATATTCTGTAATGGGCTTATCAGGGCAGAACAGAAAGGAATGATAATGACTTTTGATCTGGATAAGATACCTTTAGTTATTAATTGGGTTAGATCAAAGGATTTCTTGACTTATTACTATGTGGTGGTCAAATGATGGGGGTTGCCTGTGAAGGCACTAAGATCTCTGATGATCATATCAATCTGAAATGGAGTGCTATTTGTTTACCAAAGGTGGCAATGTTACTCTTGACCTCAAACCACAAATATAAACAATAAACTTAAAAAATAAAAAAAAAAAACATGGCAGATAAAATGCATGGCACTGTTTAATCATTTAGCTATAACACAATAAAATGGTTAAGGGCTTTCTTCTTCAACAAATACTAAAAACTTCATCAGAACCAGTCAAGAGTTAACATCACTTCCTTATATAACATGTAAAATCACTCTTTATATAACATGACTCTTACAGACACATTAAACTTGAAAAGATGTAAGTTTTAAAACAGAGACTCGTTTAACCCTGGTGGGTGGTACACATTAGTTTTATGTTGCCAGAAATGTTATCTAACTTCTAGTAACTCACTAAAAGCACCTCCTCTGGGTTTAATAAATAGTCACTCAAGACAATGCTATTCTTCTTTGGATTTATTTTAAGCCCATTTCTAATACACATGGATTTTTATGGTTTAACCCTTGACGTAGTAGCACAATATCAGATGCTGAGTGAATGACAACTTCCTGCGTGCAGTCATCAACACATTTCATTACCCATATGTCTGGGCCAGCAGTTTGGAGATCTGAGATGTTGATGACAAACAAAGAGGGTCTTAGTATTGAGCCCCGATGACTGCCACTAGTCACCTTTTTGCTTTCTGAGGTGTCACCTGCTACTTTACCTGTATGAGCTCTGTCTGTTAGCCAGTTTGCTATCCATCTTGCAACATAAAGGTCTATATTTAGAACTTTAAAATTGCTTACTATTCCAGCATGGGGAATAGGATCAAAATCCCTTTGTCAAATCCAGGTATGCTGGATGAACTGCATGTTTGTTATCTACATCATCAAATACTTTCCTGAAAACGTTACTAAATTAAGTAGGTGTGATCTCACTCTGACAAAATCATATTGTACAGATCTAGAGCAATAGGATTTTTTTATACTGGGGCATACAAAATCATATATAATACATTCTATAGCTTTACAAACTAGGCTTGTTAGGCTGACTGGTCTGTAGTTCCTGGCATTTGAAATGGGGTCCCCTTTGTGGCATGGTATAAAAATAGCCATTTTCCATTAATCATACCCTGCAACTATACTTACACTGAACAGTTTTAAGAGAATTTCATAGATGGTGTATTTGTTGCTATTGATAAAGCAACTAGTTATACTGACAGACTCTACAGATGTGGCATGTTTAGCTTTTGAGAGTGCACTTAGGACATGTTCGATAATAACCTAACAGGTAAGAAGGGACAAAGAAATTTCTGGAATCTCAGTGACTGTTTCTGGTGTGAAGCTGGGACTACATTTCATGGGTTTGTAGGTTATTACTAAGCTAATGTCCTCCCAGTGGGCCTTTTTAAGCCTAGGCATGTTTCCCAAAGTGAGACTCAAACCGTGTACTTTTTGTCTATGCGGTAAACACCTTAACCATTACTCTAACCCTCAAACTCCTCATAAAATTTATTTTCAAATATATTAGTAACATTCTTAGAGTGAGTAGTAAACAAAAGTAGTGTGGCTTTTCAGCATAAACCAAACCAGAACAACCAAAAAAGCCGTTGAGTAGTATGCAGTACAAAATCCAGTTCAACACGAAAGTGACACCATCCACATATACGCTAAACGCTTATATTGAATGAACGCTTTTATTAAATAAACATCACATGCGTTTTCATCCTTTACAAAAAGACTTCATCAGATAAAATAACCTACAAACTTTCGGCTTTTTATATTATGCTTACATTCAATTAACCTATGAAACACCAACTCTTTATTTAAAATCAACCAGTCAATTTCCTTTCCTATCTCATTAATATTAATATCAATTCCAAAAAAGGAAACTCGTATATTTACCATACTTAAAACAAATATAGCAAATAGATGTCCATGTGAATTACTTAACTTAATTATTAATTCTTAGAGTGAGAGTACATAATGCCATTATGATTTAATTCACAGCATTGCTGTATGTATGGGAGTCACTGTACTAAAATGTATTGCTAAATCTCCCTTCACTTTGGTCTTCATTTCCATTTTGTCACCATCTTCCTTCACAGTGCAAGTATGTGTCATGTGTTAGTACATTTATATTTTTTATAAGGGCATGTAGAGCAATGAGAAGACCTGGGTAGTGTGTTTTTTTGCATCAATTTCATTCAAGTCAGACAAGCGTTATATATGTTGAGGTTGTGGTCTTTACCAAGTATATATGTAATTTCATTTGTTGGTGTTATGGTATATATATATATATATATATATATATATATATATATATATATATATATGGGTCTACTGTATAAGTTCGAAAATACACTTCTTCAAACTCACACAGTAGACCCTGGGTTACGCGAAAGTGCACTTAATCAAAAGTGCACTTTTGGGAAACCCGCTTCAGCGAATGGGCTACTACTGATGTTTAGTGCAGTAGTTACGGACCTTAGGGTTAGGGCGCAGGTCATGGTAGGGGGATAGCTAGTAGGGCTATCCCCTTACCATGACCCGCGCCCTAACCCTAAGGTCTGTGACTACTGCACCACAGTGGAGGATAGCCTGTCCTCCACTGTGGTGTGGTAGTCACAGACCTTAGGGTTAGGACATGGGTCATGGTAAGAGGATAGCTAGTAGGGCTATTCCCTTACCATGACCCATGCCCTAACCCTAAGGTCCGTAACTACAGCACTGCAGTGGAGGACATAGCACATTGGTGCGATCCATTCATAGAAGCTGAGTTCGCGAAAGTGCACTTTCGAATAAGTGCACTTTTGCATAACTGAGCGGTCTTCTGCTCTTTTTCGAATACATGGTATTCAATGAAAAGCAGTAGACCCATATATATATATATATATATATATATATATATATATATATATATATATACATACATATATATATATATATTTATATATAAATAAAAAACACCCTTTTGACATTCTGGTTAATTCAATGAATGTTTACTAAGTGATGGTTTTATATTGTGCTTAGCAACGTAGTGCTGTGTTATTATGATTTGCCATATTCAGCTCTATACACTATATTACTGTAATTCTCTTTCATAATACCTCCTGCTAAACCTGTTTTGACCTTACATTCATAAACTTTCTTACTGTTTCTCTACTTTTACAATACCCTATATTCTCTTGTTTTGACTTAACTTGGTCTTTCCTTCATCTCTAGGAATAAGTATTAACTTTATTATCGCACTATAATATTACAATTTAGTAGAGTTTTTTTTTCCCTTTCAGAGCCTGTTGTCACTACATCCAATCCTGTCCCTGATACTGAAGGAGCTCTGCCACAAGGCCCATCTCCTGAAAGTTTTCCCTGAGAACTTTGTCATGATCCAGTTTAGGCACATTTAACATGAAGAGCCTTGATGTGTATTAACTTTAACTAGTCAGATATGTGTCTGCTTTGAGCTGGAAAGTGGCTGTGACATTCCCCTTTTGGCACTCTAAGGACCACTTACTAAGTTAGCCATTGTCCCTTCTCCTGCTCAGTAGATTACACTGTATATGCCAGTTACTTAGGCTGCTTAGCTTCCTGAATTCGCCATTCAGTAAGTGAAAGAAAACCTGTTCTTCTTTGTGCTTCCGTGTTAATGGTTTACACTGTCCACCCCCCCTTACTCTGCCATTATACTTCCTGCATAGACAGTTCACCTGTGACACCCATTCCTTAACCCTCCCCAAACATTCCTGTTGTATTTTCCTCTTTCCCAACTTCTGTCTAACATTTAGCATCATTCCCAATAACCTTTCTCCCTCTCATGGTGCTTTGTACTATATCCACTCATACTCAACTCCCTTCCCAACAGTACCTTTCTATTATTCTGCATCTCACCTTCTAATTATCCCCAAATAAACCCTCACTACTTCCTATTTTAACTGCATCCTCATACTCTATATTTTCAAACCCCTCTATATCTCACATTTCAGAAACATAAGAGAAGATACCAAGACAACCTAACTCTGTTTCTTTATAGAAAATACTTTCTTCCTACCTACTTCCTACCAGGTTTCAGACTCCCACCACCACTAAATATCCTAAAGCTCTGCAACTTCCTGATTCCTTCTTGAGCCTTACTTCCCCACTACCTGCCATCAATAACATACAGATCCCTTTACTTAATCATGTTACTCTTCATCTTATCCTCTTTTCTTCTCCTCCTCCTACTGAGCCATTTTTAATCCTACCATGACACAATAATAACTCTCAGCATCTTTTCAACAATGTCCCAGCCACCTATCCATACTTCCAAATGACCACACAGTGCACCAAATCTGTTTAATGATGCCCCTTACCTTGACCAAACTATAGACTGATTAACTCCATTTTAACTCACATCAAAATAAAATTAAGTGGAAAATACTCTTCAGAAAACAAACATTAATCAGCAGTATCTCAATATATTAAAATCCTCCTAGAATGAGACATTTGCCCTAATCATGGTCCCACCTATCACAACCAACAACAAGACAATTCTCTTTCACACACTGCTGTAACCCCATAATGACCAGACTCCCAACCCTAGTAATCTAACTTTTGCCACCATAAATAGTAGAAGTATAAGAAATAAAATTATGGAACTACATGCCTGTATTACCCAACACAAGCTTGCTATTTTCACTATAACTGAAACTTGGCTTAAACATAGCATAAATGACTCCAAACCAGCTATAATATCAGCAGTAGTGATCATATGAGGAGGAAAGAGGTGGTATTGCTTTAATACTTCCTAACAACTATCACATTTCCCCTTACAACAAACCAATAACAAAATTCAATTCAGAAAAGTGTATTAGTTTCTTGAAAATAATCAAATATAGGCAGATATGTATTACTGTCCTCTACATCCCTACTGGTGAAAATGCAGCTTCATTGGAAGATATCTGATATTGAATATCCATAACAATCCCACAAGAAAAAGTACCACTAGGTGATGAAATTATATCAAGTGGTTGGACATAAACTCTAACTCCCCTACATCTAGCATGAACTTTTATGGTTTTACACAACTAATTAATTACCCCACACATTATAACAATACCTCAAATTCCTTATTAGCCTGGATTCTAGGATCAGACCTTAGCAAATTCATTACCACAGTTACAGTGACATACTCTCTCGGTTACCACCCCCAATCTATATAATCAGACAACCCACACATCCAACTAAACATCATGTTTGCAAAACAACATGCAAATTGTCCAGGTTTAACCTAGAAATATTTATTGCCATGCCATCATCTGTTAAATGGAACATCCTAAAAATCCTCCCCTTAGATGATGCTATAAATGAATTTAGTATAGCTTTTCTTAATATCATTGCATTTCCTAGAAGGAAGTGATTAAACGCAAATAATACAATTTGTCTATCCAAAAAGAGTAGAATGCTAACGCAGGGCAGAAAAAAGCGTGGAAAGAATGACAAAAATATAAAACACCACATTATCTTGAAAACTACATAATACTCCACAACCGCATTAAGACAACTTTCAGAATTATAGTAAATGCAGCTCTAAAAATTCTGGTCAGCCACTACAGAAATCTCATATCCTGGTCAAAAATTCAACCCTAACCCCTCTCCCAGTAACTCACCACTAGAAACTGCAATAAAATTCATCCCTTGTTTCTTAGATAATATAGTATCCCTAACAAAGGATTCTACAACATCCAATCTCAACCCTGCCCAACAGCCACATATCATCACATCTACTTCCACCTTCAAACCCGTGCCCACATCCTATATAGAACTACTCTTAAACAAACTCAGACCATGCTCTATTATAGCTGATGACTTTCCAAGTGAGTACCATAAAAGAGCAGTTGATAGCATTGCCTGTCCTGTCTCATTTTTTATAAATAGGTCAATACAGGAATCCTACATTCCCTCTCTCTGGAAAAATCACATATTATCTCTCTACACAAAAGAGGAAATTCAACAGACATTTCTAACTTTAGACCTATAGCAATCGTATCCCCCCATCTATAAATTAATTGTACTAAAAACAATTGCTAATATATTTCCTGCAAGAAGAACTCCTATGTCCCACACAGCATTGCTTCTGTCCCTCCCATAGTACTAACACTGCATTTTTAACCTTTATAGATAATGTCAATGAAGCTAGAGATAATGGCAAACTAGTGAACCTTCAACACAGTTTGTCACAGCAAACTTCTACTTCAAATGTCGTCACAAGGTCTATCTCAGCCAACCCTTCTGTGGTTCAAAAGCTAACTTTCCAATAGGTATCAGTCAGTAAAATGGGAATACACCCTCTCTCCATATCTCCCAGTCAACGATGGTGTACCACAAGACTCTATCCTTGGCCCCCTCCTCTTTAACATTCTCACTAACACCTTCTACACATTCACAGAACTGGCCTTCCTAATACAATATGCAGATGACTCCACACTTGTGTGCATATCTGACAACCTGACGCATCTCCAAAAATGTACTCAGGAACCACATCAGGTAACTCCTATATACATTTACCGACTTGCCACACCCGCTGGTGCTGTTAGGCAGGGATAAACACAAAGCATCAATAAACGGGTGTATCTTCAAGTTGGTGCTAACCTTGATCTCAGTCTCTTTAGGACTTTTATGTTGGGAAATAATCCCCTTTTTGATATTTAGGTGCACTTCCTGTTAATACAGATATCATCATGGCAAAATCAAGTAAAAGCAGGAGAGCTAAGCAAATAATGTACCATTGTTTGGTCTTATGCAAAACCAAGAAACAAAATGCATCCTAGGATTTCCATTCTTCTCAAATAATCTGGCTTTATTTATCTTAGATAAGCACTTTCATCTGAAGATGTCACCAGATCTTCCATTAAGGACATAAAGAGACTGAGAAATCAAGGTTTGCACATACTTGAAGATATACCCTTTTGTTGATGTTTTATTCTTATTGTAGCTTTCAGATTTTTGCTGAGCTTTTTGATAGTCTTTAATATGGGTACATGCTTATTTATTATAGGCTTTAATTACCTTTTATTTTATTATAGAACTTATTAAGCTGCCATTCCACTAAGGAGGCATATGTTTTATGTTCCCTAACATATTTGGTTCTGACTGGGACTTCTTGGTTTATACTCTTTATTAGATGGGTATACAATTCCTTGGTATAAGTGATAGGAGAGGCTAAATGAGGCAGTGATATACTTTTGCTTATCCTCAGTTTGGGAGAAGAGCGGGTTTGCCTTTGAACCATTCTGAAGAACGCTGACAGTCATCCAGTCATGCACAATCTCAGGAGCTTGACAGATTTAGTAGGGTAATAAAACAACCACACGTTTGGTTGCACATTTAATATGGTAGCCAGAACTCATCAGCTTCTTCCATAATTCTTCACAGGTGATTAAGGCAAAAGCCATTATCAGTCAATGAATATTATGTACAGATTTATGACATTGTTCTTCACTCTTTTTCTTGGATCTGCTTGATAGTGAAGATCAGGTCTATTTTCTTGCAAGATGATATAAATACAAAGTAAGATTCTGGAAAGATTCCTTCAACAAATGGAAAGAGACCGTCTAGGACAATATGGTCAAAGATTTTCACTGCAGTGATAACTAAGGCAATGTCTCACTAATTACCATGCCCTGATTTGTGCCCCTTTTGAAAATTGTAGGATATTGGTACAGATCTTCTAAATCATCTCCTAGATATGAAGACATGGCTCTTCTATTAGGCAACATCTGCCTTCATTCCACAGGAGTGACAACTTGCTTGATTTATATTAGAGGATGGACTTGTATGCCTATAGTGTCTTCCACATACTTCACTAGGTGTAGTGAGAATACTGGAGTGTGGTATTAGGTTATCTGACTTATCTCATCTTTTGTTATACTGCACTGCTGGGTTATTTTTTGACAGCTGTGGTCTTGTCCAATTGGTGACTTTCTGAGTGTCAGTCATTTTGAATTTCTTTTGCCTCCCAGTTGTCTTCAGAGAATCTTTCTGTATATCTAGTATACATCTTGATGGCTTGGGATACTTCTGATGCACATTTTCTCATGCAGAGTTAGCTTCTGGACATGATTGTCATTATGATTATTAGTATCTGTCTTGTTCTGCTGCACATATACACAATTTAGGACTACAGCATTGATAATGGGACATTGGCAATAGGGACTTGTTTTCTGTTCTTAATGTTAGGCTTGTGAAGATTTCCACCTTGTTTTGTCTGAAAATTTCTTAGGCTTGGCACACATCTGTTTGACTCCATTTTAATACTTCCTGTTAGTATTCAGATTTGCTCTACTTATCATTGCCTTGATTTGCCCTAGCTCTATCTGAATAACCTTAACTTGGATGTCGATCAGACTGTTTTGGTTTAATTTAGGAATTCTTAATACATGACTAACTGTTTTCACCAGATGACATGCAGCAGTTGGTTTCTTCATTTTAAAATGAACCTTGTAGTTTAAGACCTCATTCGGATGTTCACACTTTATTGCGCTTCACTTTTTTGTGATATATGTGCTTTAATATGTATTACTTTGTCATGTAAGTTTATTGGATTTTAAGTTTATTGCTATGTTTTACTATATTTTCTATTCAATTTATTGTTTAGTGTTCTGTATTATAAGCAGTTTAATACATATGACATGGCTCCTAAAATTTCATCATTGCTTCAAATTCAGAGAAAACATTTATGGAAGTTCACTACCAAATCTTCCCTTCCAGCCTGAAAACTTCAAACTTTCAACAACATGACTATTAGGTCTGCATCTTTATTGTTTTTAGCCTGTTTTATGACATGCCTTAGCTCTTGAATGACTGGAAAGTCTTCTAGACTTTTTCTTATAGGCGTTTGAGAGATATAGTTTGATAGTGGCATCTGTTAAAGAGGACTTGCAGTTGAGGTTCTTCCATTATGTTCCTTCCTTTTGACTTAAATGACTTCAGTTCACTTCAGGTGTGCCAGGCTGTCATGAGAACAAGGTTAGAAAAGCACTGTGACAATTTGGACTACTCATAGCCCAAGTAACCTGAAAAAAAAAACACTCAAGATTTCAAGTTTGTCAAACTAGAGATGAATCTTCTTGGACATTTCTTGTCAGCATTTGTTTCCTCAGGTGTTTCTATGAGCTTCTGCCTTGAGGTTTTAGGACTACTTTTTATTTTACTGCCTTGAGAGATCATCTTGCCATTTGTGATAAACCCTTCTTTTCTAGTACAACAGTCCTTGAATCTGATGTGTAATAGTTTCTGCATGGGATATAGGACTATCTAAGTAGACAGCACTCAAGAACAGCATCTGCCCTGTCTCACTGTCATAATCAGCTGCAGACAAGGTATATAGTAGCTTAGCTGGGGTAGTATGAAGGGCAGCCACTCCGGGAACAAAGTGTTACAGGGCATGATCAACAATGATCAGTCATTCTCCAGTACGTTACCAACATCTGAATGCTGGTATTTGCACTCAGAAATTTAGCACTTTAGCTTTCCACGTGTCACAGGCATTAGTGCAGAAACTGTAGCAGCAAGCAGATTGCTACAGTTTAAAAAGAGAGAAGAACATTTTTTATTTTGCTCTTCAGGAGATTGGGAAAGCCTTTTTCTTTCTTTTTTTTTCTTTTTCTCCTTAGGTTTTAGGGTGGGGGCAGATTAGTGGAATAGATAGCTACACCTTTGAATGTATACAATCATATCTGAAGACAATTTTGGGAATATACCTGATGTGGCATGTTGAATGATATAGTGGTGGCTACCTTATTGGCTTCTGGGCAGGCTGAATGTTCATGACAGATCTGAAGAGTTAATGTTATGTCTAGCAGTCATCATCATCTTCATTATCCTCCTCCTCCTCATCTTCATCATTACCATTATCATTATCATCATCATAATAATCTCTTTTCATGGCCCTTCTGATGGAATCAGCCTTTTGATCATGAGTTCTCCACTGACATGGTTAAGGATGTGTTAGAAATTGGTTAAGGATTCTTCAGTTACTTTTACACTTGTTCTCTCTCTGGAAAATAGTTTCTGTTAAGCAGGCCATGACTTATATATTTATTTAATATCAGAAGCTAAATTAAGTTTTCTTTCCTATGCCATCTTGCGTATGATGCCTTTTCAGAGATCTAAGGTACTTCCAACTATAACATTACAGTCTAGAAGAAAATGATCTTATCTTACTTTGAGTTGCTGGTCAGGATTATTTCAAGATGGGTGAAAATTATCTTTGAAGATATCCTCCTCCATTCTAAGTACTTAGTAATATGGAGTAATGACAGTGACACATTAATGTTTGCTGAACTTGATACAAATGATCACAATGTGTTCCAGCAGTGAACCCTGTAACCTACAAAATGCACTCAGCTCAGGAAAGCACACTGATGAACCTGTAATTAAGTTAAAACATTTCTTAAAACAACAAATATAAAAAGATTATGATAATTCAACATGCATTCATACGCACAGTGTTTTTCTGGGTTAAGAAAACCAAGTCAGTCAAAAAGTGATTTTTTAAATAGTATAAAGGGATCTGTAACTTGGAACAGATGCATATATAGCAGAAAATACCACATAACCTGGTATTTAATTAACCTAACTGAATGTTAACTGAAGCTGAGGTCTGTGTTTTAAAAAGGAGGTTCTCCTTTGTTTTAGCAATGACAATGAAATTTGCAACTTGGATGGCATAAGACAATTCATGAACTGGCTTAATCTGTAGTTTTATCTCAGTCTTCAAATAATACAGACAGTTGACAGTCTGAAATTAGTAGTACATTTATACTTATTAGTCACCCCCTTGTTAATACATTTCAGGCTGCATATGAGCAGCAGATTTATGAGTTACATGAAAACGGCGGTTCCAATGAGCTCTATATTTTTTATCATCAGAACATAGTCTTGCAATGAGTAATCTGGAGAAAGGTGCTAGTATTATTATTAAATAGGCTGATAAAAGTGTGACATTTGTAATTGTAAACAGAGATGATTATTTGAAAAGTTCATTTTGTGTGAATTATATCTGAACATTGCTATTTCAAATGAATTTTGGACTTTTCAGCAACCAGTTTGATGGCATGAATGACATATAGAAGATTAGGATTGGGTTTCCAGTCATAACTGGCTTATTATATGTTTGAGGCATAGATGCCCAGAAATTCACCTTAAGAGTGAAGCTCGAGAAGTAAATCTTGGTATCCATGTCAAGAACATAAAATAAGTTGGTTATGGACAGAGACCCTATCGTAATTCTTTGAAGTTCTGAAACTTTATCTGTTCTATGTACTACCAGTTAAAAACAAAAAAAAATAGTACTAAGTGTTTTACCATACTTTGTGAGAGGTGACTGAAATACAGCATATGACACTTTCTCTTACGTTAAGGAAAAAACAAACTCGACCACCAAGCAAACATAAAAATACGAAGAACAGAACACTGTGAACAACTCAGGTGCTGTTACAAACGTTTATTTTAAACTTTTATTTATGAGATAAGTAAGTGCCTTTGTATTAAAATAAAAAGACTTAATCAGATAGTACAAAATGTAAAAGTCCCTCCTTAAATACAATCATTAGGTCACAGGACTGATGAGCCTCAATGTCAGATTCAAAAGTTTCAAAGACTTAAAGAGCCATTCCACCTTTACAATTGAAATACCTCACATTACTTAAGAGATATAAAAATTCCTTAAAATATGTAATAAAACCACAAAAAGTACTTAAAATACATTATCCTTATATTTTGTTCAACAAACCAACACATTGTTTATCTTGACCATGCTTTTAGTTTTAATAAACAAGCTATTGAAGTGTGTTCATTCAGTCCTGCTGCATTTAAGTATAGTTGTCAGTACAGTTCTCTTTTTTTTTCTAGCTATAGTGGCCAGGGCCTCCCTCTTGTATTACAACAAACTTTTTCCAATATTGTGAATTTAAACTCATGCCCCAGATTTTCCTGTATATGTTTAAGCAGAGCATTTGCTGGCTTTTTCTTTTTAATTTCATATTGATGCTCATAAATCCTATCTTTCAGTTTATGCTCAGTCTTTCCTATACAGAATCTGGGGCATGTTTTGCATAATGTTGCATATACAACACCTACATTGTCACAATTAAATTTCCCTTGTACGTTAAATCTTTGTGCATTTACTAATAAAACTTTCACCTATTTTTGTAAATTTACAATAATTACAATGCCTGCATTTGCTCATCCTTTGGTCCCTACTGGGTATGTTTGCTTCCTTTTTCTTAAAGATGTTTTTCATACTAATACCTTTTCTCTATACTATCAGTGGTTTGTTCTCCATTTTTTTCTTTCACTAAAATATCTTCCTTTATTATATTCCAGTTCTTATTTAGTATCCACCCTATAATCTCACTGTCTATGGTGAAAGCAGTGATAAACGCATTTCTATACATACATTTTTTAGTGGTAAAAAGCATTGCCTTAGCTTTGTTATTGTTAAGAAGTTGGGAGTTACATAGCCATGACTGATAGAACAGAAAGAACCCTGAGTGATATTTTGAAGTAAGGGGAGGCATGGGGGCTAAGAAAATAATGGTAGAGTCAACTGCATATAATCTTTTTATCAAAACAAGTCACCTATCTGGGTCAAAATCCTGGCAAGACGAAACATTCTGAATATAACATTTTATCAGAGAATTCTTACAACATTATAATTAACAACAATGGCTGTCAATTTGAAAAAGAAACAGAAACATATAAAACTGCAATAATAAACTGTACAGCAAAATAGAAATATATATGTACAATGAGTGCTGAATAGAAAAGAAATAGGTAGTCATGATGTCTCCCTCTCTTAAACCAGAAACTATTCTATACTCATAAAGCAGTCAAGTTGGTGATAAGAAAGATACGACTAACAATTAAAGATAACAATCTTATTATATCTGTTAGAAAAATAAAGAGGTTGAGTATTATAAATACATAAGTTGATATAAAAGGCTTAACACCTTCTTCCATCCTTCTTAAGGAAGAGAACTGAAGTTGTTATTATCAAGTAAAATCTTGCAAGCTGTATTATATATTTAAACTATTTGAAACTATTGTCATGAAAGTAAATGGAAATTAAGTATTTTCTGGAGATATAACATTGTATTAGAAGAAATATAATAATAATAATCAAGTCCAAGTCATCTAACTCAGGAGAAGAATGTGCAAAATGACAAACTGCCATGTCACTAAATTACTTCAGTATCCCAGTATTGATACTTTTAGATTTAAAGCAGATCACAGTTGGGATATAGAAAGACATAATCCCAAAAGAAGAGGCCAGCACCCGACTCCTGTAACATAGGCAATGCTATTTTATTTCAAAATGAAACAGCAAAAATTATAACCGTACACCAACATGGTTGTACCGGTTCTGGCAAAGCCTTCCTCAGCAACCAAACATGATGCAACAAATGAGAAAACACCTAACATGCTGTCTTCTTACTTATAAATAGATTCGTGCTAAATGCAAAGAGCACCCTCTAGTGCATATATTAATAATGCACAAATAACTATCCACATAAAATAAATATATAATTATATATCTAAACAAATAAAATAATATATAGAAAAACACAATATGGAACTGCATACTTCAAAGATGATCATTCAAACCCGGAGGAAAAAGGGCCCCTAATTTGATAATCCACATTTTTTCTTTGTTGGTAAGCATTTCATGTAGAACATGAGGTTGTTTGTGCCTAACCTTAATATGATCAATGACCATGAAACAGAAATTGCCCATAGGGTGTATAGAAATGTGTTTATACAAAGAACTAGACCCCTTTTTATTTTTAATATCACTAAGATGTTCCCCTATCCTGACCTTAAAAGGACGGGAAGTTTGTCCAACATAAAAGGCTCGACAATTGCACTGGGCCAAATAAATCACCCAGGAAGTACTACAATTGGCAAAACATAGAAGATTATAAACTTGTGGACAATTGTGTGAGGAAAAGGTCTGACATTTTAACACCCTAGGGCAATAGGTGCAATGACCACAGGGGTAGCAACCAAATAGTAAACCTCCAGATAAATTGGTTTAAGTAGTTGAGCTTACATCCTTATTATAAACCCTCTTATAGTGACTAAAAAGAGATCCCAAAGACTGCCCTTTATGAAATGAATAGTGACACCGATCCCCTATATATTTCTTAAGGACATCATCTGATTTTAACAGGTGCCAATGATCACAAATAATATTCATAAATCCAACAGTATTTCTCCCATAAGTTGTTACCAATCTGAGCACATCTGAATTAACAGAATCCCGAACCCGATAGGATAATAAATCAGTTCTATCTTGCTGATTCGCAAAGCGATTGGCCCTTGTGATGTCACCCCCTAAGTAACCCCGACTCCTAAACCTGGATATAAGATCCCTTCTGTGATGGTCATATGTGGAAGTGCTGGAACAAATCCTTTTGACACGAAGCAATTGAGACTTGGGGATATTCTTGATGACATGCTGGGGGTTTAAACTGGTAGCATGTAATAGGGTATTGAATTGAGGAAATTTTCTAAATATCTCACTCTCAAGAGTGTTGGTATCCGTTCTTTTTACCAAAACATCCAAAAATGTTATTTCAGATCTAGAATAAGTCAACTTAAATTCAATACCCCATACATTGCCATTCAAATATTCCAAAAATTCCATAAGGAATTCCACATCAGCTCTCCACACCATCCAACAGTCATCAAGATATCTCCTCCATATGTCCATTTCATTGATATAAATATTGTAAGCAATATCATAAATCACCTGATCTTCCACATACGACATAAATAAATCCACATAGATGGGGGCAAAAGATGCCCCCATAGCGGTGCCCTGAATCTGCCAAAAACATCTGTCCTTAAAACAGAACACATTATGAATCAGAACCTGTTCTGTCATACAAACCAGAAGGGTATTAAAACCAGGCTTATAAATGTTGGCCTTATCCAACCAATATTGCAGGGCCAAAAGTCCTGCCCAATGGGGAATATTGGTATATAAGGAGGTGACATCCAAGGTGCACAGAAGCCAATCGGATTCTAGTTGTGTCTCTGAAATAATAGAGAGGAACTGTGTGGTATCATGAATTCTTGAACGTATGTAAACCAAAAGTGGTTTTAAGTACAATGTAAGGAATTCAGACAGAGGTTCTGTCAAGGAACCTCTACCTGATACTATCGGTCTACCGGGCTGTCTTATGGGATCTTTGTGAATTTTCGGCAGAAAATAAATGTACTGCCTACTAGGACAATTAACCTTCAAATGATAACATGTCTCATCTTTAGCCATATTTAAAAAAAATGTCAATATCTTTTTTAAATTGCATAGTTGGATCCACTTGCATTTCTTGATAATGATTGTTATTAGATAGCTGACGGTCACCTTCAGCTTCATAGTCCCCCAAATCCTGGACCGCCACAGCTCCCCCTTTGTCCGCAGAAAGAACAACAATTTCCTTGTTGTTAATGAACTTTTCTAGACATATTCTCTGATGTTTATCCAAATTATCCTTCAACCTGTCCTGTTTATATACATATAGATGTAAATCTTTAAGGACAGCATTTTGGAATGTATATACAATGGGTTGCATAGGTGGCCTGAATCTGGAGGACCTGAAGCGGAATTCCCTAAGCTCAGAGGCAACATTATCTGTACCATGAAAAAAACATTTTAAATTCAAATTACGACAACATTTTACCACATCCTCTGCAAAATAATGCTCCTGAACAAAAAAACCTATGCACAAAACTTAGTCCTTTATTTAGTACATCAACTTGTTGATCATCCAATGTTACAGAGGAAATGTCATGCACATTATTGATTTTGAATTCTAGATCTTTGTCATCCGTTGAAGGATGTCCCCCAGGACATCTGGATTTATGATGCTTCCTCCCCCCTTGTCTCTGGGACTTATGCCTAAAGGGACCTTACTAACAAAACTTGACTCTAAATTATTCCTTTTAGAAATAGGGGAAGCGCTAGTATGAGCTTCTTCCCAGTCCGTATTTGAGGACGAATCCTTGCCCGATGGTGTGGAATCCCTACTCCTTTTTTTCAAAATGGATTTGGGCCGAGTGGCTCTCATTCTTTTAGATACATCCATAGGCATACCAAATTTGACCCTAGG
Source organism: Protopterus annectens (assembly GCF_019279795.1). Lineage (NCBI taxonomy): Eukaryota > Metazoa > Chordata > Ceratodontiformes > Protopteridae > Protopterus > Protopterus annectens. The sequence goes on from NC_056750.1 coordinate 642,582,948, forward strand.
TCACATATCGAATGGCTTTCCCCTATCATAATCACCCACATCCCTGGTGAATTTCTTAATCTTTTTATCCTTTAAACCTAAATCCAATGTGGATAATTCTTTGCCAAGTTTCTCAATGTTATCTTTGTAACAAGAGAGTGTAGAGTAAACCTCCACAGTTTTGCTGACCATTAATACATTGGCAGTTTGTTCCTCAACCTTCCTCTCATAAAAGCTACACAAAAGATCCACAAAGGTCATAGAAACAAGTTGTTGGGCATCTGCCCATTGCGTTAGAAGTCATTCATCCGGTTCTGCTACCATGGGCTGTAATCTAACCCTAAGTCCTCTAGGAACTATTTTTCTCCGTTGATAGGCCCTGAACAATTTTAAATGCCAAACATTTTTACGAAGGGAAATAAGATCCTTAGTTAGCTTGGCAAAAGCCAAATTGCAGTCTTGGGTGGGATCCTGGACACCAGGAACAGCATCATTTGAACCTGAGACTAGGCCAAAAATGCCCAAATCCTCTGAGTCTGAAGACAGACCCTTAATAAGAATTGCTAATTCCATCACTGACCAAAAATAACCACAAGGTCAATAAAAAATACAAAAATGTATCTAATATCACATATAAGTAATGTAGATTTAGCCCAAAGTATGTTCAATGAACAAATGGTTGGACAATCAATATATCAATAGATATAATTCATGTAACCAACCATAAACATTAAATGACCCCAATTACCACCATTATTGATAGGTCATATTAACAAAAACAACTTTAGTGTTCCACATCATAAACATTTAGGAAAAATATATATTTTTCACTCACAAAAAACAACAAACATAGGCCCAATTGGGAACCATTATGGCCAGCAAGCTCAAAAGAGCTTAAACTGAGCTCCAAAAAGCTCTACGCTACGTAACCAAAAAGGGCCAAAGACCAATGTTCAAACCACCACAAATGGTAATAAAAAATATATATTTGGTCAGTGTTGTAAAAAACAAGTTCATAATAAATATGTTCAAAAGAGCTTAACTAGATGTCCAAAAAGCCACTTTACTTGGTATATAAAGGCATAACTCACATGCTAACCTGGGTCAAAAAATCAAATGTACCTAAGATTATCCCTTGCAAATGTATGCCCGGGTCCATTTACCATCCCATCACAAATGTCACCTAAAGAATGACTCAAAACCATAAGAGCAAAGGCCCAGAGATAGAGAGGGGGGAGTAAGACTGACACACCCACCGACTACAAACCATCACATAAAGAGAATTCAAATATAGTACATATTAGATATCATATAATAAAAGTAAGCTCACATACAATCCAAAGTTCCCCCATTCAGGTTATTGTTCAACCTACAAACAAGACATATAAGAACCAACATAAATAGGTAAGCCTCAAGCAAAGCCAACCTAAATGTTGACATAAGCAAAACACATATGTTGGATAATGCTTATACCTAGATGTTATCCAAACAAATACACTTTTTAAATGTCATGCTCAAGTTCCAATATCAAAAATGGCCCCAACCCTATCAAATATAAAACTAAAAATAACAATAATGGCAGTACATAGAAAAAGGAACATAGAAACGACTTGAAGACATCCGACAAAGCAAATTAGCCAAATGTCCAGATTTGTCATATAAAAAACATCATTAAAGTTGAAAAATAGATGATAATAGCATTCAATTAACTAGTCGTTTCAAGAAATGGTTGTCCCAACATGAAACAATCAAACGTTAGTTTGTGCTAACAAATACATAGTCCTCAAAAAATGTCCCGCCATAAAGAAAAAAGAAAAAAGAAAGTCACTTCAACTCCTGGATCCAAATGATCACGAACTGCAGATGTAAACCCAGATGGAACTGAGAACATCCAAACGGGTGACCAAAACCCTAGAAAACAAACAACATCCCCAATTCGAGAAGGGCTGGCATTCTACAATGTTCAAGGGCGCTCCAAGCTAGTACGAACCAAACTAAACAACGCTATCCAGGAGAAGCCATCAGCAGGATCCAAAAGACTCCAATAGATTCCAAACCATCTCCTGCATGAACAGCGTGTGCACGGCCAAACACCAAAACCTAATCCCAAAAGAAGAGGCCAGCACCTGACTCCTGTAACATAGGCAATGCTATTTTATTTCAAAATGAAACAGCAACAATTATAACCGTACACCAACATGGTTGTACCGATTTCGGCAAAGCCTTCCTCAGCAACCAAATATGATGCAACAAATGAGAAAACACCTAACATGTTGTCTTCTTACTTATAAATAGATTTGTGCTAAATGCAAAGAGCACCCTCTAGTGCATATATTAATAATGCACAAATAGCAAGCAAAGCAATGATCTGTGTCATTCTTATACAAATATGCTTTCTTTGCAGTAGTAATGCCTATGCATTATGAACTATCATAAATTGCATGTAAACATTTTTAAAAGGAAAAAATTGATAATTGATTGAAAAAGATCTAGCAAATTTTGACTCAAAATTCATTGTAAGGTTATTATGTTTTATCCATAATTGAGAAAAGTAATACATGTTTGAGAATTTTACCTCAATGATTAGTTTATAAGCCTTAGAAGTTGACTTATCTCCTTGCAGTATTTTAATTAATTTATTCCAGAAGTCTATTTATGAGAATAATTAAGAAGAAAATAAAATCTGTAAGTTAAAGATTCAACAACTGATTTAGGATTGATGAATATCATTTAGATAGGTGCAATTCTAATCTGAAGTGTTCCGTGGATCCGTTTTTTACTGACTATACAAAAATAGCAGCATTTCTTAAAAAGGAAATGAGGGAAAAGATCTAGGTATTTATTATTAAGTTGCAGATTTGGATTCAGGTGAGTTGGCTAGAAGAGCATAGCTATGTCTTGTAAGTCTAAAATATTTAAAGGTTTTTGGAAAAGATTAGTTACATTTATAATTACAGGATTAACTTTTAACTTATTAAGCTTTAGGTTGTTTAAACAAAGTACAGCTTGAGAGTTGCAAGTGACTGATAACTAGTTTGTCATGATTTTGACCCAGATAGGTGACCATGATTTATCTTTAGAATTAAAGCTAATATTTTTTAGCAATATGCTAGAATTAATAATTAAGTAATAAAGAGAAAGTCAGAAAGGGCAAGACCACCATTTGTTTTTGGCACTTTTAGTTTATTATAATTTATTCTGGGACATTTAGGTTGCTGAATATACTTAAAGTAACAGTGATATTTCTAAGAAATTTATTTGGGATGATACAAAATGATGAATTTAGATAAAATGCAATTTAGGGTAAGTATTCATTTTAATTATGATGACGTTAGAAAGTAATGAAAATGTTAAATTATCCCCTTTTCTAAATCAGCTTTAGCAGTATTCCATAATTAAACTAAGTTGTTTTGCATCATGCATTTATTATCTTCATTAAAATCAACTCCAAAATATTTTAGAGATGTCTTACTAACTAAACTTTGAAAGTAAGATAGAGAAGTAAGGTTATGGTTTTGAGTCAAAGGAAATATAATTGTTTTACAAATATTAAGATTGTAATTGAAGAATTGTGAGAATAAAGAAATTGCTTGGATAGTTTTAGATATGTCTGAGTTTGGGCAAGACAGATAATTATTTAAATTGTCTGTAAAGGCAGTCACTGACATACTAATTCTGAAATAGCATGTAGTGATTTTTGAGTAAAAATAGGAGTAGGGGATTTATGTAAAGATTGAACAAGTAGGATGATAAGGGGCAAACTTGCTTGAATTTGCTTTTTTAACTCAATGAATTTTGAAACTGATTTATTAATGGTAATTTTTGCAGAGGAGTTCTTTTTTAATGAACTAAGATACATGAGGGAGTTTGGAAATCTGAGCTTATTCAGGGCTTTTAAGAAAAAGGATATAGTTACTCTTGTCAAAGGCATTAGAAGCATCGAGTGACACTGTGAAAACACACTTGATATTGAAGGCTTTATTTAGTTATAATGATTCTAATGTTAGTGCATAATGATTTGTCTGCCTGTTTTAATGGAACCAGCTTGGTAAGGGGAGATAATGGAAGGGATTATAGATTTTATTTTGTTTGCTATAATTGAAAATTAAATTTTAACATCTCTATTTAGAAGAACAATAGGTTGGTAATTAGACTGACCTGTAAGATTAAGATTGGACTTTAGAAATTACAATAGCTTTAGAGTTGTTTAATATAAATCATGGAAACTGTTTAGGGTTTGTAATTAAACAAAACCACAAATATTTTGGAAAGCTTTTTAGTGAACCACTTGTAAAATAGCAAAGAAAAACCTTCAGAGCCTGTGGCTTTCAACAGTTTTAAGTTGGAAATAATATTTAAACTTTCTGTTATATTTAGTTGTTTGGATAGGAGACTAATCTCGTCTTTGCTTAAACTGTGGAAGAACAAATTATTTAGGTTAGGAATCATAACCATAGTTTGAAAATGTATTTGAAGAGCTATTATAGAATTTTGAAGAGTTCAAAGAAGATATTAGTGATCTTATCATTAGGAAAAAGATTGACATTAATTTGTTTTAATTTCTGAAATCAGTGGTCTAGATATGAGGAGTTTAATTAAGCTAGCCAGTAACTTGGATGGGAACTTGAACCCATTCTGAATATGTTGACAGCATTTTGTTTTCATGTTTTGTGAGGTGGGTTATATGTTCTGTAATGACTTATTTTTCTAGTTGTATAATTTGTTCTTCCATATTTTGTCATAGGTTGTACTTATATTTGTCTCTAGCTCTTTTAGATTGGCTATAATAGAATCATATTTTTGTTTAAGTTGTTTTTTGTTGTTGTAGGAAGCTTTATCAATTAAAACCCCTCTAATTTGTGTTTTGAGGATGGCCTATTGAACTTCTGGTTTAATATTTGTATCAGATACATTTATTCTATCTAACTATTAAGTATCCAATTAAAGTATAAAATCTTATTAAATGTAAGAAGGTTACAATTAAGTTTGACTGGTATTCTCAAGTGATATGAGAAGAATCTAGGCTCTGTGTTTAATTCAGTGACAGCCTCAGTAAGTTTATTTGATAGTAGAAAAAAAAATATTGATCAAGTTTTGTAATAAGGTTTGAAATGCCTTTATTACTTGCCTTATTATCAAATAAAGTAGGTTCAAATAGATCAAAAACAGTGCAGCAAGATTTTTCGGAAAGTCTGAAAATGTGTTTATTTATTAGTCACTGTTACCTTTCACTGATTTATACTGCTTAACTTTCCTTTGATTTTTCCTGTGAATTTTTTTTTTATTAAGTAGCTATTTAAGTAACTTTTAGTAGATTATAGTACACTAAATAAGAGGTGAATAATATGTAAATATGCTTACCCTAACTGTATAGTGATTGAATTTGTTTAGCAGAAACAATATTGGAACTGTTTTCCCATTCTTTAAATGATCATCTGTGCCTTTAATGAAATATTACTTTGTGATTTTCAAAGAATTTCAGGCCCTTATTATTTATTAGTCTGCCTTACCTGTACACTGAACCTTAATATTGGTGTGATGCAACAGTACTTTTTACCTTTATTAAGGCTCCCATTTACCTGCTGTAATATATTTTCAAAACAGAATTTGTCAGGACAGTATATTATGGTTAACCATCTGGTCATGAGCAACATTAAGCAAAGCAGAATTATTAGTAGAATTTCAACTGCACCAATATTTTCTTCTTGCATTGTAAATCCCAAATCTAGTATAAATTCATAACTGTGATTTTAAGCTATGGCCTCATCAAATCAATACCTTTTATACAACCCTGACAGCAACAGATAAACTTGAATACAGTCTTGTTTTCAACTGAATTTATAGGTCACAAACCTACTATAAAATCACAAATCTGAGCATAGACTATTATCACATCTAACCTGAAACTTCAAAACAATGCAGATAGCTGTGCTTGAGCTTGACCACAGTTTTGTACAATCCCAGTAACAACAGCCGATTTTAACTACAATTTTGTTTTCAACTGTACCTGTGTGTCCTACCTGCTATTGCACACAGTAAGTCTCAAAGCTACTCTAAAATCACAACTGTGAGAAACTTTCATACAGTCCAGATAATAATGGCCAAACCTGAGTACAAATTTTTGTATAGCAAGGCAGTACTGTTGACTATTTAATGACACTGTGTAAATATATTAGTCAAGCACATACATAGCTGGAGTAGTGACCCAATATACTGTACTATTGTAAAATGCACTGTCCCTTTCTAATTACATCAACCTGGGCCCTATAGCTGTTTCACTGAGTATCTTCACCTTACAAATAATGACATGCCACTTGTATGAGTTATATCTTGTAGAATAGTTTCTACAGTTTATTTCTATTCTCCTTGGAAAGTTACTGGCCTCTAAGTAATAATCCCCTTTTCTGTGTCTTAAGTAGTACACAGCAGCTTTTACTTCTTTCTCCTTTTCCTCTTCCATAAAATTTAATCCACAAGCAACACTTATTATTTTATGCCTCACAATATAAATACACTTAACTGTGTTTTTAGCTAATCATATTGTTTCTGCAGAGTAAAGCATTCAAGCAAGGTCCAGTGAAAAGTTTGGGATTTCCTATTTGACCTCCTGTGTCTCTGTTAAACAACCCACCATTTAATACTGATCCTACTTAGGCACTGTTTTCAAAACAAAATTCTTTAGGACAGGAATTGGGATTGACCATCCAATTGTGAAATACACTAAGTAGAGCAAAATTATTAGAAGTAGTAAGGTTTATATTTCAAAATTTGTGGTGTAACAAATGCTTGCAATTATAATTTTTTTATTCCCGAAAGGAGACATGGTATATGTGTTGCAGGTTCTTTGCATAATTAATTACCTACATTTCTGTTTTGTTTAGTTTCTCACTGGAATATATTCCAGGCTTGCTTAGTGCTATTGCAATTAACTTAAGTATGAACCCTTAGAGTGGAATCCATCTTGAGAAGTCTGTGAATTTACCACTACTCTTTTTTATTTTGTTACTTGCTTGACCACTTGTGAAGTAATCAGCTGAACCACATGTTACTAAATTTGTGTCTTACATTTCAGGAGAGTCTAGGTGCACTTTTTTCTTGTTGCTTTTGCTTTTAAATACAACCATAAAGTAATACAAGTGATCCTTTGCAGTTTTTTATTGCTGTACATTTCAGATTCAAATAGTTATTTGTTGTAAACATGAAGGGTTTTAATCTGTTCATTTTAAATGTGTAAGAATGCATACAACTTTCCTATTTACCTTGACTGCTTCTGTTACTTATCTGAGTGTCTCAATCACAGTGATCAGATGTGTGGCACTGTTATTTCATAGATTATTAATGATTAAGTATACAGTGCTAAGAATTTCTATATTTTTTCTGTTCATGTTTTCTCATTATTTTACCATCTACCATCTGACCCTAGTTTTGTCCTTGTGATACATGAAGCTTTTCTCAGAACCACCACACCAAAGGCAAACAGGAGTGCTGTAGGGATTGCTATTGTTTCTGTTTCCTGCTTAATGTTGCACTATTCTCTCTCTTTTTCCTATCTTTCTGCATGCATCATTGACCACTATTTGCCTCTGTTCTCTTTTGTAGTTCCAACTGCAACTATGTTTCCTGCCTGCTATTGGACAATGCAAATCCCAAACCTTCTATAAAATCATAACTGTGAGTGTAGAGCATCATCTCATCAAAACAGAAGCTTTCATACAATCTAGATAGCAGTGCCTAAGCTTGACAACAATTTTGTGTATGCCAAGGCAGTTTTATTGACTATTTAATAACTCTGTACAACTATATTAGTGGAGCACATGCACAGCTAGGGTAACCAACCTAATAACCTGTACTTTTTAAAATATATTCTACCTTACTAATAACACTAACCTTCTTGGATCTTTAGCTGTTTTGTATAATAATTTCACTTACAAATAATGACAAGTCCATTGCCTGCATTATATCTTGTAGAATAGTTTCCACAATTTATTTATTTTCCCCTCAAAAAGTTACTGATGTCTCAATTTGATTCCTCTTATCTAGCTTATAAGTAGTATATAGTAGTCTTTGTTTCATTCTGCTTTTCCTCAGCCATAATTTGTAAGTCACAAAAATCTTTATTTTCCAACCCCCACAACATATTTCCACTTATCTGCTTTTTTGTGTCAAACAGATTATTTCTGTAATGGAAAGTTACTCTCCTAAGTCTAGGCCCACTCTATTCACGCCTTACCCTACCCCAAATTTCACCCACCCTCACCTTACATTAATCATGTCCCTCCTTTTTGGCTACTTTATTCAGTCACCCTAGTCTGATAATCTTTCTCTTTCTTCTACCTTCCTTATAATACACTCCTCCTACCTACTTCCTCACACATTCTGTTACTTGCCATTCTCCTATATTTCCCTCATACCTTATACTTCCTCATCCTTTCTCTTAATACTGCATTTCTCTGGTACATCTTTCCTACAGTAAGCAACCATATTTCAATCTATTTCTTCTATCCACAGTATTCTTTTCCTGTCAACTGATAAACTATAATAATCCATCAAAAGATTCATATAAACTGTGTCTAAACTTATTCCTCCTTTTCTTCATTCATCACTCATGCTATTTCCAAAAGCTAACTTTAGACCCACTAATTTCACAATATCCTTCCCTTTTCACATTTGTCACCTCCCATAAACCTAGCTCTGTTACCCTTTACATTTTAATAAGCAAACCTCCTGCTTCCTTTCTGTCCCTCCTGAAGCAGCCTCACATTTCACATCCCCACTATCTCTGAAAATTGTAGACATGAACTGTCAGTTTTGTAAATTAAATCACTGATTCATAACCACCTGTCTTTCTCTGTCCACTTTCATTATTCATATTACTTGCAGTTCAATCATTAACTCATTTTAATCCTAAACAGCAGAGGCTAACTAACCTACTCAAGCATAAACACCTTTTTGTATCCTAATAGTTCACACCATACTGCCTTATGGTGTCCATAACTTTTTGGGTCTGCTTTCTTTAACTAAGTGACTTACCAGCTAATAGTAGACAGCATTAGAAAGGGCAACAAGTTATTAACAAAATGACACTAAGATTATTACTCTAGGATGTCTTGCAGTGGGAAAATTAATCTTTGCCACTTTTTATTCATATTTTCAAATGTATGTTCATATTTTCTTACATTCTTACTGATGATATTACCATTTGTACAGTTGAATAGTTTTTATTGTTCGCAAAATATTTACATTTGCTTATCTTATGCTTTTTAAATTTACTTTTCAGAAAAGACTCTGGAATGCAAACTGAGGATAGGCTGCTACAGGTGTGACATTCCACACAACATAAGTGTTAATGAGTTAATCCTCTTACTTCCTGAGTATTCTAAAACAGGAAGCCACTTGATTACTAAGATTTTATCTCCAAAAATCCTCTACTGAAAATGTACTTATAAGACTTGCAATATCAGATAAGTGAAACAAGTAACAAGAAATGTAAAATATGGAAGCTTGTTGGTAGACAATGGTCTACACACTGATGTTAGTAAAATGGGTCTGTTTGCAGATGCTAATTTTATATTGCAGATTTATAAAAGATAATAAATGATTTTCCAAAGCCTACCATTGTTATGGCCATAAAAAGCATTATTTCTCCATAAGTATGCAAGATAGATACCGAATGTCACAGGTAGAATTGTGCCCTCCAACCCCCAACTATATATACTAACACCAGGATCGCACTACAGGGGGGAAAATGGCATATAACTTTGACTTGCCTTAGAGTACTACTTGTCAGTGAAATGAGTTTTAGGTGAAATCATCTTTAGGTGATTTGGTCTCAGTGAAAATGGGTGTCAGTGAAATGGTCTTTCAGTGAAGTGATACAAATCCATATATGCATATATATATATATATATATATATATATATATATATATATATATATATATATATATATTATATATGTGTGTGTGTGTGTATACTGGAAGTAAGCAATACCAATAAGACGCTACTTACTTTCATCCCAAACAATTCAGGGACTTCTTTAGAGTTAAACAATAACTTCCTCCATGGTGTTAATATATTTGAACCTCCAAATCAAAATCAGCCATTAATTAAAAATGCAAAAGAATGTGAAACGGTGGATGGATTTAATAACTACACTGTAACATTTGTTCAACTATCATAAAAATGTATAAAAATTACATAAAAAATCAATTCAGTCATTAAATATTAACCATTATAACAATGACTCTTTGCTTACATGGCATAAAAAACTCCTTGGATGCAACCTTTAGCATAAATATACTTAAAATGTATATGTGTATGTATGTATATGTATATATATATATATATATATATATATATATATATTTAAGCAAACAAACAGGAACAGCCACCAAAAACAGCACTGCATCACAAAGTAATATGAGAAAACCAAAATCAGTGCTATTTACAAGAAGGCAGTCCATAAAACACTGCTGTGACTCAAATAGGAACTTTAATAGAAAAGTAAGACTTAAAAAACTTCTAAGAACCTCACAAAACTGGCAGATAAGCACTTTCAGGTAAAAGACTACCCTTCCTCAGATCTGTTAAGCTAATCAGTGATATCAAAATTTAAAAAAAGTTTCAACCAATCAGCTTCCGCCCCTTAAGGGGGGGGTTTCTGTGGGAAGTATGAGTTTAAACTAGCTCTGATTTTGGTTTTCTCATATATATATATATATATATATATCACTATGTAATTATTTACATCAGTAACTGCATGTGTGAGTGTGTGTGTGTGTGTGTGTGTGTGTGTGTGTGTGTGTGTGTGTGTGTGTGTATGTAAAAATGTAAATATATATATATATATATATATATATATATATATATATATATATATATACAAGTTACTTAGTATTTTGACACCTACCAAACTCATTCCATTGTGTAAAAATTGTAGAGATTACAGTCTAGTCTTTTACCTGTCTGTGAATACAGCTACTTCCCTTTTACTTGAAAGCATACCCATATGCCAAATTATCTCCACATGAGTTGCCTTAATTTGTTAGAACCATCTTTTCTTATCCTTCTTCTAATATTGGAGCATTAGTCCTATACATGATAAGTCCATATAACTGCATATGTCCTTTTGGTAGTCTTTGTCTGCCCTTTGCTAATATCAATCTCATATTGAGCAAACTTGTCAAATGTTCCCTAATGGATGCCTACACAGTGGCTTCATTCATTTTTGAAAATCATCATCATCTATCTGCAAGCATATAAACTGCATAACTTGTATATTAAAACAGTTCTAAAGCTATATATGCAATGCTCTTTCATGTATTAATTATTTCTCAGCCATTTCCACACAACTCTAAATGACATTACACAGTTCAGTAGGTTCCAAACTATATTACTCCTCTTTATAAGTGTTATACAACAATAAAACATTTAACATTTTCCTACATTCTATAAATGGCTGCCATAGTGGTCCAAACCAATCAGCTATACATTTTGACTGGCTGCATTATCTTAAGAACAATGTTATAACAGAAAATATACTTTACATTTAAATAAATAATTTATAGCTCTTACCCATCTGTGCCTAGTACCTGTGTTACAGTTCAAAATTCAGGTTCACAAGTATACCCCTCAGTCATCCTCAGACCAGTGTCCAAAAAAAATCAGTTTACAATCTTAGAAATAAAAGAACAGAAGTCTTGCTTCCTTATACTGGAGTTTTTTGTTGGCCCCTCTCTTCCAAACAGTTACTCATGGAATGTATTCAAGACCATCCAGCTCCTTTGACACTCATGGTTTCTTTCCTCTCCCAACGACTGTACTCTAACCAGTGATGTATGTCCTTCAGCACTATATCCGCCACTCCTCCTTTGGTCAGTCTCCTTAGCCTCCATCTCTGCTTCCATCTTTCAATTTTACACTGAAAAAATATGCTCACTAAGAAAGCAATTAAAAAAACTAAAAAAAAAAAAAACAAAAAAAAAAACAAAAAGAAAGAAAAGGCACAATTGTTCAGAATCTCAGACCAACAGCTCCCACTATATTTCTTTCACTTACTTTTTCTCTGATGGGGTACCTAGATCAGGTTGCAGGGTCTGAGACTAGCACACTTTTTCTCATCCACCTGATGATCAAAGAAAGGTCCAGCATTCAGCTACCTCATTCTGACACAGACAAGCTGTCCTTCTCCGTATGTATCCATTCCTCATTGCTGTTGTCCAACTATGCTTTACTGCCTTATAACCTCCTCCTGACAGTTGAGGACTTTATAGGTGACATCTCCTTATGCTGTCATCTGACCTTGTGTCCATTCCCATTCTGGCCAGGATCTGGAGCACACCCTTGTTGGTTCCAGTTGAGGTGCAGAGTGGCATTGTTACCAGGATCTGGAGCACAGCTTTACTGATTCCAGTCAAGGTATAGAGTGGCATTTTTACTCCCTGCTCAGGGATTATCTTCTCCCTGAATTTCTCTTCCACTCCAATTTATTTAGTCCAAGTAAGTTAAAAAAGACAATCTCATATGTTTATTCTTAATATCTGAACAGCAGTTAGGGCTTGGGATGGCAACATTTCCCAGTGGCCTTACTACATATTAGCTTACATTTACATATATTATGGGAACACATATGGGTCGATAGCAGTAATAATGCTAAGTGGGCTTATTTGTACACTTGCATCGAACATCATTTTTGCTGATAAGAAGCCTGCATGAGTAGTTCACTAGCTATCATTGCAGGCTGCCTTGTATTCTTCATTACTACAACACAGCATTTGACAAACTTGCATAAAGACAGATAATACTGTCTGTTAAAGATCACAATATCTAGATGTTTAGTTGTGGCTTAGCTCACAAACATGTGTCATGCAGGCTCTTTTTAAGGCATTTCTCTAGTTAGCCTGAATAAGGACATAGCCAATTCTTCCATTTATAACATTTTTAAGTATTAATCTTAGTAATATATTTAACTCAGCTACAATGCAGGGATTGCAGTTGCATTTTATCTGCACCATTAGCAAAAAACTGCTGACCACAGCAGTGTGTGGATTTTATATCCAAAGAATCCTCCTGGGACTAGTGAGAGCTATACGAATGCTGTTGCTGCCTGGAGCAGACTTCAGAATGATAAAATAAGTGCAGGCCATGTCAATATTTAATATTACTAGCTGATCTTTTTAAGCTGCTCATCACAGCTTCTAGTGCTATACTCCCCCACCCCTTTCTGTCTGTTCCCATGAGTAGCACTGATGTCACTGGGAAATGATACATTGTGGCTTATACCCCCTAATGCTGTGTCTGATATGACATTGTCATTTAATAACATTTAACCCATAACTTGGACATATTTTCCTGGCCTAGCAGGGAAACCTTTCTGAGGCAATGTGAAATAGTAACAAAGATGCATATTATCACAGTGTTAGGACAAAATCCTATAACTAATAATTTGGCACGTCATGTTACATTGAAACAGCAGAGCCTCTTAAAACTGAAATTGTTGTCATGTAAAAGCTGTAGGAAAAACAACTGAAATAAAAGACTTTATGTTCTAGAGATTTTTTATTTTTCTTATTTTATGGTACACATATAATCTGTATTTATTTTGAATACTTATTACAATGTGCAGATTTTTTTGTCTTGGTTAATTTGTTTGTTGCATAACTGGTGTGCCTGCAGTAGTGTAAACATTTCCTCACTATGGATCTATGGTGATCTTTCTTAAGAGAAATGCATGCTTTCAGCAAATGATTTTGCAACAAAAGCAGTAAAAGTATGACGTGCACCAGTAATTATTTTAAAAAAGGGAAGGAAATGCAAGCAATAAGGTACAAACGTCATTTTACTTAAATATGGTTATGAGCATTTTCACATCTAAAAGGTTTCATATTTTTATTTCTAAAAGAAAGCTGTCTTAAGCATAAATATCACTTTTCACTGCTCTTTATGACAGTAAATCTCTGCTTCAGCTCTCTAGCAATGCTATGATACTTAGGCACAAACAGGGACACCTTGCAAAGGAAACAGTAGTCCAGAAATCTGTTTCATTTAACAAGGATTGTAATTTGCTGTCATTTACATTCATTTTACAGGTATGTAGCTGCTCAGTTAGGGTTATGATGATACACTTGGTGCTTTTAAGCAGTCAGCCATAGATTTACAGAGTCACATGATCAGTGAGGTCTTAAATTTTGTCATGTTTTCTAAAGCTCCAGTAACCAGTGGCTGTTGGTCTCCTGAGGCAGAACAGGGAAACGACAATCAAACAAGAAAAAAAGTTTAAGATTCTTTCTTAATAATTTCAGTTTTATGAACAAAACTAGCAGCTGTTTGCTAGTCTGCCATATATCATCTTCAAAAGCAGTATAGTGTGTGTGTGTGTGTGTGTGTGTGTGTGTGTGTGTGTGTGTGTGTGTGTGTGTGTGTGTGTGTGTGTGTGTGTGTGTTCAAGGAACACCTACAGCTGCAAGGTTACAATGTGTTTTAGAGAAGTGACTCGCCACAGTACATCAGATGAGCTACAGGTGAAAGCAGAGGAATTGAATACCGTAATGAGAATAATATTCCAGTATGAAAATATTGGACTGGGTTCAAGGAGAAGTACTGGGACAGATGAGAGAAAAGAAAAGAAAGCAGGTCACAGAGTATTGGCAGAAAGCATTAAATAAGGTGAAAGATGGTTCAGCGAGAGCACAGTAAACTGTAATTACAACCTCAACAAACAAAACCATTAAGACATTGAACCTAACATGCCACTGAAAGTGCATGTATTCAGCAGTGGCTCTATGCATCACATGTATTCATGATCCATATTCCATTGTTGTACCCCCTTCACTGACCCACCCATGCAGGGGCCACACCTCTTCCTAAATATTTGCCATTTTTAATTAACTCTTTTATTTGCTGTATGTTGATGAAATGCAGTGACCACTCTGAGAAACCTCCTTGGTGTCAGTACAATTCTTTGCACTCATGCTGTGCCTGAAAATTGACATTTTCTATCACAAAGTGAGCTGACTAGAAGAAAATAGATTAAACTGATTAAACAGCAGTATTTTCCAAAACATTACTACTGCTCGTCTGCCTAGAATCAGGGCAAGCCACTTGATGGTGTTAAAATTGGCTCTAGGTAATTCTGTTGTGCTGACTAATGTTGGCAAAAGGCCATGGGTATTTGCCAGTGATAAGTAGGCTGACAACCTGACATTCTCCAACCAATGCCAGGGACCCATGCTAATGGTGGAAGGGGTATATTAGGGGTATATGCACCAATATTGGCCAATGTGGGGGCCATAAAGCCCAGCAGCCCTGGGTCAGCAAACTATTGGATGGGCCACTGTCCAATTGCCTAGCTTGGGTTACTTGGGATAGCTCTATTGAGCGAAAGTGGATGTAAAACCAATCACTCTGCCAAACATGAACTAAGAATTGCTCCACTCAATGTAGGTTCATTGACTGGACCCAGACTGGAAGTGGATAACATGATGCTAAGGAGGAGGATGGACATCCGGTGTATCCAGAAGACAAGATGGAAGAGCAATGCAGAAAAGTCACTTAGGGTCCATAATCTACTACACAGGAAGAGGACAGACTAGAAATGATGTGGTAATTGTGGTGAACGAGAGGTTTCAGAAGACAGTGAGGTATGTCATAAGAATTAGTGATATAGATTCATTGCAATCAGACTCCAGTGTAAGGATAGGGCATTATTCATAATCTCAGCTTATGCCCCATAGCAAGGTTTTGATACTAAAGAAAATAGTCCATTCAGACAGTAGTTGCAGGACCTACTAGATAAAACTGGACAATGTGAATTGGTGTTGATAATGGGTGACCTGAATGCACATATCAGGGAAGACAAAACATGATATGACGACTGCCTTGCTCCACACAGGTGGGGAACAGGAATAAAGAAAGAAAGGCCATACTAGACCTATGTCTGGAAATAACTTGATGATGGCCAACACATGGCTCAGCAAGGGAGACAGTCACAAGATCACATAAAAGAGTGGACAATATGCAACTCAGGTAGATTTTCTCCTAGAAGGGAAAGGGCATTGGGGTGGAATCAGCAATTGGAAAGTCATCCCAAGTGAATCAGTTGGCCAACAGCATAAGCCACTACTTGCCACAATCAGCTGGAAGGAGTGGTCAGAGAAGGCTTTAAGGTCAACTGAGACTAGGCAGAAGACCTGAAAGTTGACTGGTGAGAAAACACAAGAGCTGAAGGAATTATTCAAGACTCTAGCACCTCAAGAAGAAAAAGGAAATAGATGGAAGTGAAGAAGAAGATTGGCAGCACCTCAAAACAGCATGTGTGAGGACTACAGAACAGCTATGTGTCCAAACCAGGTATGGAAATAAGGTACATAAGGAAAGCTTGTAGTGGAATGCAGATGCTCATGAAGTCATTAAAAGAAAGAAGGAGTGTAGGAAAAAGTGGGAGATAGAAAAGATAGACCCAGTTAAGAAGGAATACTGGTTGGGTAACGAAGAGGCTAAGAGAGGAGTTGCAATAGCAAAGAACAAGGCATCAGAGGCACTCTAACAGCTTCAGGAAAGTAACTCAGTAGATGTCAGAAAGAAACTCTATCAGGTTGCAAGGCAAAGACAGAAAGATAAAGAAAATGATCAGACAACCTTCTTAAGGGATGTCAGAAGCATCCTACTCAACAGTCCACAGGACACCAAAGGCAGATGGAAGAAATATTTCCAGCAGCTTCTGCATGAAGAAAACTCCAAAGAAGCTGTACTGCCTATGATGAAAGAAGAGGAGGAGCCAACCCTAGAAGAAATAAGAGCAGCACTAAGGAAAATTATGTCAGGGAAACCAGCAGGCTCAGATGAGGTTGCAGAAGACATGATCCAAGGGGTTCGGTGAGATAGGGGAGAAATGGCCTCTGAGGGTATCATAGCAGTATGAAGAGAAAAGAGTATCCCAGTTGAATAGAGAATAAGCATACTAGTGTACAATAACAACAGGGGACATCCACAACTGTGGATAGTGCAGCGTTATTAAACTCCTGTCACACTGCATGAAAGTTCTGGAGAGGGTGATTGTTAAACAAATATGCAGAGTAGTAGAAATTACAATGGGAGATGAGCAGTTCAGATTCAGATCAGGATGCAGCACAACCAACTAAGCTGCACTTTCATTGAAACAGAGTCGGCTTCTTGAGTTTCGGTAGGGCATACTTTTGATGAATGAAAGTAGACCTATATATATATGTGTATATATATATATATATATATATATATATATATATATGGATTCCTATTACAAGAACGAAAGTTCACAACTTCGAACTTGTAATTGGAAGCCTCACTTACATGAAAGTTCACTTTAACGAAAGTGAACTTCCGCGAAAATGCACTTCACCAAAAGTAGCGCAGCACAGTGGAGGACATCAAAAAGCTATGTCCTCCACTATGGTGCGATACTCACAGACCTTAGAGTTAGGGCACGGGTTAGGGTAAGGGGATATTTAGTAAAGCTATCCCCTTACCCTAACCCATGCCCTAACCCTAAGTTTTGTGACTATCGCACCATAGTGGAGGACATTGCTATGTCCTTCACTGTGCTGCAGTCATCACAGACCTTAGGGTTAGGGCACGGGTCATGGTAAGGGGATAGCCCTATGGGCTATCATGGTAAGGGGATAGCCCTATGGGCTATCCCCTTACCATGACCCGTGCCCTAACCCTAAGCTCCGTGAGTACTGCACTGAAGTTCAGTACAATGCCCGTTTGTTGTACTGAACTTCGCGTAAGTGCACTTTCACTGCACTGTGCATTCCATACACTATTTCGAAGCAGTGAACCTTCGATCTAGTGTATGGAATCCATATATATATATATATATATATATATATATATATATACTGTATATGCATGCATGTGTGTGTTTATAATATGTAAATTGTATATATTTATAATGCATGAAGATCAGTTTTTAGCAAAATAATTCAGCAAAGATATTTGTAAAGACAGAAAAGACTCTTGTGTCCAAGATGAAGCCAGAAGGGCACCAGAGCTTAGTAAACAGGGATTCAGTGTTGACAACTTGATCCACATTTTGTAGGAGGCAGTGAGGCAGCTTATTGACTAAACAGATGTTTTTCTAGAATTATATTTGTCACAGCATGAAAGATAGAACAGAAATATAAAAGTAATGTTGTGGCTTTAATCTATGTTAGCAAAAATGACATTAATAATAGAAGCAGGGATGAGAAAATGTATAACTAGCAATGAGAACCTGGATGATTATACTAAGCAACAAAGACTTGGAAGTACTAGGTCTTCTGGTACTAATATTTAGTGAATAGTGAAGCCCTTTGCTTGAGGGTATTTGGGGATGAAGACTCTTGGTAACTGCAGGTGCCAAATGAGTTGATTGATGGACTGAACCTTCTGATCATTAATATATCTGAATGCATATGAATAAATGTGATATGGCAGTAGTTTTGAAATTTAAATGGATAGGGTGATAAAAAAGGAATAAATTAAATGAAGAGCAGGAACAGGATAAGTTGTTCCTTCAGTGTAGATTAAAATAAATCTGTACATATTTGGATGTATAACTTCCCCTGTGGGATGAATATAACTGAATTGTGATTGCAGATATGAAAGTTTAAACACAGAAAAAGGAAAGAAAATAACAGAGAAGAGAGAAAAATATGTGACACCTACATGGGGATATGCCTGAAAATACAGAATGGTGAAATTAGGTTGTTAATTTCAGAATCCTACCTTCAAGTGGCTCTCCTGAGGCACCCTATTTCTCACAGTGAGGAAGACTTTTTTCCATAATGTCTCCAGCTTGTTGGGATCAGCTTCCACTTATAATTCATAATTAACAAAACTTTTCTAGTTTTGAATATTAACTCAGAATCATCTTAGGTTCATATGTTCATAGGTGGATACTATGCTACTGTTTTTTAGGAATGTGACTGCTTCAAGGATAATGGGTGGGGTATGCCAGCTCCTCTTAGACGTCTTATTTTAAGTTAAATCATATTGTGTAATAATCAAAGCCAAGTCATACGGCATATAGTCTTTATATATATATATATATATATATATATATATATATATATATATATATATATATATGTATATATATATATATATATATATGCTGTGCCCTCTTATTTACCTTATCTGCAGTCCTAACAATGGCTTTGCTTTGTTTTTGATTGTTTTGTTATCCCAATTCTGCTGATTATTGTTAAATGAGCTCTGACTTTTACTGATCTGTCACTGGTATGTAAAATGTGTAGTATCATGCATTATGTATTTAACATGTACAGTATTTAGTTTTATATATGTTCACTTTTCCTCTTAACTGTACCTTTTTAATGCATTGGCTGAATTTGTGTTTCTGTTCTTTGCCTTTGGACTAGGTAGTGGCTGAACAGGATCTTTAGAACAGCCCACCTATCCAGTTAACTAACTAACAAGCAAATAAACAAATACATTGTTTAGCTTGTTCCCTCCAATTGAGCTCTGGAAGTTTGCACTGTAACTTCCAGTGGGTAGAGCCAAAGCTTTTGACAGAAGCAAATAATAGTCTCAAATTTCAAACAAATGTTCATATCTCTGGAACCATAACTGTAGTTAAAAAGCATAAACACAAGCTGTTTTATAGTTTTATGTTTTTGGACTTAAACTGGATTTTATAACTCACAGTAAACGTAACTATTAAGTTTGTAATATTTTGTAAACAACTTACAATATCTCAGCGACCACTCAAGTTACACAAATACCGTCAGCAGCATTTTATTCATCCAGCTGAGAGCTTTCATATGAGGCTAAGCAGTTTTGTCTGTGATACCTGGTTATTGAGATATTTAGAAACACATGAAATTTAAGACAATATAAATAATTATTACATGAACAACAATTACTACTTTCAACTAATCCAAAATATGAAGTAACTGCAAACCACAGGCTAAGACAGACTGCATAGGACCATAAAGACTCCCAGTTCCATGAATATTACTGCATAAAAAACTTTATTCAAAGTGAATGAGCACATTCATCCTGCTTAACAGGACTTCATCAGAATCTAAAATCAATAAACGAATAAATGGCCTTATATAGCCAAAATCAGAACACCTGTGTTTCATATACAAAACAGGAGCCAATTTGAAAAATAATCTAGAAAATGTAAAAATTCATCCAAATGTTATGGTTAACCTTGGTACCAAAAAGTGTGGCTCATGTAGTCAATGTTCTTACATTTTGGAGAATGATGAGTTACAGATGGAGAATATTAATAAAACAAGGGTTTCCTTTTAAAATGGTAATTGTAAAACTACGTGTCATATATTTAGCGGTGTGTACGTCCTATCCAGCATTTTATGTTGGGAAAACTGACAGGGCATTAAAAAATAGAATACATGAGCACACATATCAGATTCATACCTCTCAACTGTCCAGATTTTCGCAGAATGTCCAGAATTTTGGCTCTCAGTTTTGGTCTGTTCCTCATAAAATTTGTGTTATTTGGCAAATCACTAGGATGATCTGAGGACTGAAATCACTAAATAATGACATCCATTTAAGTTTCAGACTTCATATCCTTCAGAAAATGTATGTTAAAACAAACCCTGTTACTCTAGCAACATTTTAAGTTTATAACACCAATATTTAAAATATGTCCCTATTTTTTGGTCTTTGTCCCCCCCATTTTGTCAGGATTTGTCCAGATTTCTTGCACTAAGAGGTTGAGAGGCATGATCAGATTAGGAAACAAAATACCAACAACATTTTATATAGACATCTATCTAGTAGTCCAGGGTGCCATACATTTACATTTGGTATATTGGAAAAATTAGCAGTCAATCCTAGGAGTGGTGACCACAATGTTTTGCTTGAAGAAAAATAAGTGAAGTGGCAGTTAATGTTGAACGCTTCTACCCCCCCAGGTATTAATTACGTTTTTTCTTTGAAACCTGTTCTACAACTTAGATCTGAATATTCTTAAGTAGCCCAGTTTAGATAGGTAATGCTATGTATGTACAGCATAAGTTTTTACATTTATTATAGAAGTGCTCGTGTGTTTTTTAACTAGTGATTTAGAATAAAAGTTTTAATGTTCACCTTTAGTGTTTTGTGGTGACTTACTGATAATTTTGCTACTTGCCCTTTTAATTTTTAACAAGATGTAATGATTGGTTAATTGAGAATGATTTTGGCTATATAAGGCCATTTATTTGTTTATTGATTTTTAGATTTTGATGAAGTCCTGTCAAGCAGGATGAAAAGTGCTCAATCACTTTGAATAACGTTTTTTATGCAGTAATATTCGTGGAACTGGGAGTCTTTATGGTCCTATGCAGTCCATCTTAGCCTGTGGTTTGTGGTTACTTCATATTTTGGATTAGTTGCTGTTGAGGACCGCTTAACATTGTGTATTTTGTTTAATTACTTATTTCAATTATAAAATTACCACTAAACATAACAAATAAAGATAAATGCAAAGTACAAGCAAGTAAGCAGCAGAGGAAATTAAAAATTATTCTGAAAGAAAAAAATAGTTCCTTGGATTAAATTGCTTCTGACAGTATGAGTCATACTGTGTTTATATCATATGCAGAAGAGTCAGGGTTTGATTCCTACCTTTGGGATGTAAAATTTGGCTAGGCTAGTATTAACCTATGAACTATAATATTTTTACCTGTACTAGACAGAGGTCAGATATCAATACAGTTGTGTTTGCCATTGTGTAAATTTTAAGATGAAATATTTTAGTACCGTATGTGAAGCATTGTTTTGGAATTATTAATGCAAACATAAAGAGCAATATTTGATGCCTAGAGGTGTCAGTAAGATATAACTGCAGACAAGCCTGGAGAAGTCACTTGGCTTTAATGAGTTAGTATGGAGAAAACAGCACCATTACTAACACTACTTGAAGACAGAGAAGAGTAGATGGAGACAAAATTAGAAGAAGTATAAGAAGGACAGTATTACTGAAGCATATTATGTCACCACTTTGAGAAAACAAAAACTTAAACAAATAAACCATAATCTGGTTGCTGGTATTTAGCAATGGTCTAATGCTTTGGTGCCAAATGCCTTGAAGGACATTAATGAAGCATACAGTCAGAAATATGAGTCAGTCAAGAAAATGTGATGCCCAAAAATGTGAAAAAAATTGTGAAAGGTAAGATGAGTATCAAGACCTGTGGTGATTTTTTGTTATCTTTGCTGATTTGTGACATGCTTAATATGCCAGTGTTTGCTGCTCATTTGGAACATTGTGACCTTGTTTGTCAGGTGATAGAAGGTAACTCCTGGTGTTCTGGGACTCTGGCCATGCTAGGCATTGAAACAAATTGTTTTCTGCTTGGTTGTTAACTTTTTCTCTGAAGCTTCACACTGTACTGTTTTGCATGTTGTTGTGCCCCATTTGGGTAGGTTGTTCTGGACAACAGTGCTACATCTATGTACTGACTGAAACATGTTTTATCGTATCTGACCTGAAAATACTTTGTAGAGGATCAAGGAAGATAATTTTTTAAATTGATCATCATCTGGTGCTACATTATTGCTAAATCATTTACCTTTACCATCTAGTGCTGTTGACGACTCTACCCTAGTGTGTTCTGCTGATTTCACTATTCAGTTTCAAGCACTATCAGCTTGCCTCCAAGA
The DNA here is from genome assembly GCF_019279795.1 of Protopterus annectens. NCBI lineage: Eukaryota > Metazoa > Chordata > Ceratodontiformes > Protopteridae > Protopterus > Protopterus annectens. The sequence continues at coordinate 642,605,582 of NC_056750.1, forward strand.
ACATAGAAACCTGGCTAACAAATTCACAGCTGTTACTGAATCTCAAGAAAACAAAGTTAATGATTTTCTGCTATGAGCACTAGCCAAAAATACAACCTGTATAGTCATAATATCAACAAATTAAACAAACCTTGAACAGGTTAAATAAACCAAGCAAGTAGTAATAATCATAGAAAACACATCATGTTTTGGCTAAGACTTATCAAAAGTGTGGTATGCTATATAAAATTAAAACTTCTCTCACCAGATGCTCAGCTTAAGGCTGCTCAAATTTTGTTCCTGCCATGACTGTTGTGTGCAAGTCCCATTAAAAAAAATAAATAAGAAACAAATACTACTGAAACCTGAAAGGGGCTATAACACAAATTATTAAATTTGCCACCAACCTACCTAAATAAACTCATCATTATACAGTTCTTTACCAAAAACATTGGCTAGAGCCAGGGCCAGATCCAACACAATGCAATCTAGTCAGCTGTATAGGCCTGGAAGCTGGCTGGGGGCCATGTGAAGACTGGTAGAGATGGGTGAAGGCTGCCAGCCTAGTCAAATAAAATTTGATACATAATCTTGGCATTTGTAAATATAAATGTAAAATACAGGCTTGTATTTTAAATATAAAGAAATGGTGTTTCAACAATGTGGCAACATTTCCATCTGCTGTAAGGAAAACTAAGTCAAGCATTTATTTTTGGTCCTTTGAAATTAAACTTACTTTATGTCTATTCCTTTAAAGTTAGAATTTGGAATCAATGAGTCTGGAGTAAGCATCCTGCCTATTGTTTTAAGGATAAAGTTAATGACCAGAATTTACATGTGGAATTTCCTTTATTGCTCTAAGTGTAAAATAATGTAAATGCAGTTAATGTGTAGCCTGAGGACCAGGAAAGGTTAAACGAATGATGTAATGTTTTATCAGAACTACAGTTTCAATTTAAACAGTGAGAACCAGAAATTATTGAGCATGTTTGTCTTGATATCCAACCTCAGCACTGCCTTGCTCTATGTAAGTAAGTTATCTTAGAAGTATGTTTTCTTGTAAAAATAGCTAGGACTATAAAGATTAGACTAAGTGTTTTTCTGTTATGTCAGAACTGTACTACAGAATTATTTTAAGTTTCTGTGTGATCTCTGAACTCTTGAATAGCACTGTGGTGTAGTAGTATTGTCTTGTGTTTTTAGTATTTATTATTAAATATTTTAAACCCTTTTCAACTGTGGCTGGTTTATGTAGAGATAAATGAAGCTCTAGAGTACATTGCATATTTATAGAGTTTATTGTACAAGGCCACTCTAATAAGCCTTGTCTGATTAGTCACAATTACCAATTGGATAATAATATTGCACAGTAATAGTTGGACACCCTTTTAAGGGCCTTTGGGTAGCTGATAATTATTAGCTGGTGGTGGCAGTAATTACTACTGTATAGTCTGTGTAAAGGGGCACAGTTGTAGAATCTGTGTCAGCCTTTCCCAGGAGTGTCTGTGAAGTTGTATAAATACTTCTCTCAAAGTGTGTGTGTATGTCAGCTACTTGGGCAGGTACAAGAAGCACTGGTTGGACAGAGAGGGTACTGGAGGTTAGCTTGCCAGCTGGGCTGAGATCTGGACCCTATAGCTGTGACAGTGGGGAGTCTTATTGGGGACTGGGGGAGCAAGGGAACAACAAGCCCCAGACTGACTGTGATCTCTGTGTGCACTTAAGGGAAATTGTACTTTACTGTGTGTATCTATTATCCTTTCCTCATATATGAGACACCCTCTCTGGTGTTAGTGGTGAGGATTGAGGCTCCTTGATTGCTGGGCCAGGGTGCAGACGTCACATGTGGTTTGCAGTGGTTGGGATATCCACATCACATATTAATTAGTTGGCAAATACTAATTGGCTTGTAGTGGTGTGGGTAGAGTGAATCCTGTAGCTTATGTACAGTGATCTCTGAAGGTGTTTTCTACTCTAAAACAGCCACGCAGTGAATACTCAGAGTTCAGATCACAATTGTTTTATTTTTTTTGTTAGCTTAGTTAGTCAGGGTGAGCAGGCAGCATGTCAGCAGAGGAGTATGGAAAGCCGACAAGGAGCCAGCTGGTGGAGATGTGCCAGGCTAGGGGACTGGTGCATGGAAACCTGACTAAGGCAGACCTGATTGCAGCCTTGGTTACAGCTGCATCAGAAAACAGCATCCAGGAGGACAATCAGACTGGCAGTAGAGATGCAATATCCTTGGAGAATGGACAGCTCAACCTTTTTGCAGTGGACTTAAAAATCCAGTTGGAGCTAAAGAGACTTGAGTTGGAGGCCAGGTGTTTGTAGATAGAAGCCAAAGAAAAGGAGCATCAGAGGAGGCATGAGAGGGAAATGCTGACTCTTCACCAGAGACACGGAGGTAATGGGGAAAGGAGTAACTGGACCCCAGAAGCACAACAGGTCATTAAATTTCTTCTGCAATTTAAAAAGGGGGATAATTTTGATAGTTTCATTCATATGTTTGCTAGAGTATGCAAACAGTATAGTGTTGACCAAAGGCTCTGGGTATGGTTCCTGACCCCCTTACTCAATGGTAAAGCTGTAAATGCATTGGCTAAAATGCCTGACTCTGTCTGTTTTGATTATACTGCTGTAAAATAATGTCTTTTAGAATGTTTTAATCTAACACCTGAAATGTATAGTAAAAAGTTTCATGAGCATAGACGCAAGGCAGATGAAAGTGTGTGTGAATATGTTGCTGAACTGAGCACTTATTTTCATAGCTGAGTGAGTGAATGTCAGGTCACCACTTTTGAAGGGCTGGCAGACCTTTTAGAGAGGGAATAAACCCTTAGCACTTTGCCTGGGGACATGAGGATCTGGTTAGCTGATAGACAATGTGCTATGTCAGATGAGTTGGGGAAGAAGGGAGACCTATACCTGGCCAGCAGGGCAGCCCTGCACAGGAAGGGGACCCCCAGGACTGCTCGTGGGTCTAAAGGAACCCATGGTGAGCAGCGCAGACTGCCAAAACAGAATCTGCCAGTAGCAGGGGAAGCCACTAATCCAGGTACGTGTCCAGGAGCTAGGGTTAAATGCTTTGTGGCATACAGGTGTCCATGAAGGCAAGGTGGGGAACCAAAGGTGAGGGAGCAAGTAAGTGGGAAAGACAAAATGCCAATCATAGGTTGTCTTGAGACAACAGGGGTACTAAACTACCATCCTGCAGATGTCCTGAGAGGGAAGGATTTGATGAGGCAGTACCATTTACTTATGCAATTACACGCAGTGAGGCTAGGAGACAAGCATGTGGGTCTGGTAGCCTGGGGGAGACCCAGAGAGACTGCATACTTGCAGCCACTACTGGTGAGGTGGTTGCTTCAGGGATTGAGCTACACTGTAGCAGTGAAACTGAAGGTGAGCCACAGCTGCTTGTGGGTAGTGATGTTCCCTTGGACCGGGTAACTGCAAAGGTAGAGGTGAGTAGTAGTACCCAGGCTGACAGTGAGGCACCACTGTCAGAGGATGCCAGACTTCCTGTGGAAGGGGAGCTGGGAAGGGTTACAAGGAGAGAGAGTTGAGACAGGCCCAGCTCTCAGGCCCTACATTGCAAGGCCTAAGGCAGGTAGCTAGGGAGGCATCTAATTCTCAAGGGAAGGGGGAATCTGTATACTGGGACAAAGGGTTACTGTACAGAGAGTGGATCCCTGAGGGAGGGCTAGAGGGTGAGAGAGTACAGCAGTTGGTAGTGCTTAGACCCTACCATCTGGCACTTCTAGCCATAGCCCATATTCTCTTTGCAGGTCATATGGGCATAAAATGTACAAAGAGGCATATTATGCAAAACTTCTATTGGCCTGGAATTTCCAGAGATGTAACAGGGTACTGCAAGACCTGTTTGCAGTGCCAAACGGTAGGCAAGGCAGGAGGCAAGGTGAGAGCTCCTTTGATGCCTTTGCCTGTGATTGAGGAGCCAATTCAGAGGGTAGCTATGGACATTGTGGGTCCTTTGAGTACCCCAGGTTCCACAGGGAAAAAGTATATCCTAATGTAGTGGATTATGCTACACGATACCCTGAGGCAGTGGCTTTGTCCTCCATTGAGGCAGAAAAGGTAGCAAATGCTTTGTTAGAGATTTTTCAGCAGAGTAGGTTTCCCAAAAGAAATACTGCCTGACAGAGGTGCCAATTTCCTGTCAGACCTGCTGGCTTGTCTGTGGAAGTCCTGTGGGGTGAAGCACATGAAGACCACCCCCTACCACCCTCAGACTAATGGTCTAGTTGAGAGATTAAACTCTACAATCAAGTCCATGCTACGGGCATTTGCAGATCAGTTTAAGAGGGAGGGGGACAAATATTTGCCCCATCTGTTGTTTGCTTACAGAGAGGTTCCCCAGGAATCCACAGGTTTTTCACCCTTTGAGTTGCTGTATGGGCATAGGGCGAGGGCACCTCTAGATTTAATTCGAGATGAATGGGAAGGTGAGTTTGAGTCTCACAAGGAGTCTGTTGTGGCATACGTCCTAAACCTCAGGACAAGGCTCAGGGAACTCATAGACTTGACCCAGGAGAACCTGGCAGAAACCCAACAACAGAAAAAGGTGTGGTATGACAGGAATGCTCGATCTAGAGAGTATGCTGTGGGGCAACATGTAATGGTTCTCATTTCTGTCAGACACAACAAGCTGCAAGCAGCTTGGGAGGGACCCTACAAGGTGGTAAGAAAGGTAAGTGATGTTAACTACATGGTGGAAGTGCTAAGCAGATGGCAGGGGCACAAATTGGACCATGTTAACATGATGAAACCTTACCATGATAGGGAGGCCCTTGTGCTGAGCATTTGCAGTGGATTACAGGAGGAGCCTGAGGGAGATCTGGGGACTGATCTCCTCAGTGAGGCTCGGGCTGACACCTCAGTGGAAGGGGTAGCAATATCCCAGCAGCTATCTCCTACCCAGTTTCGAGAAATCTGAGCAGTGTTGCAGGAATTTGGGGACATGTTCATTGGGAAACCAGGGTGCACCCACCTAGTGCAGCACCAGATGGATACAGGACCTCAAAGTCCTGTTAGACAGGCCCCTTATAGGGTGCCAGTGAGAGTCAGATAGACTCTGAGGGAGGAGGTACAGGAGATGTTACAACTAGGGGTGATTCAAGAGTCCAACAGTCCCTGGGTCTCCTCAGTGGTGTTGGTGCCAAAGAAGGATGGCAGCACCAGGTTCTGTGTGGACTACAGGAAATTAAATGGTCACACAGAGCTGGATGCTTACCCCATGCCTAGGACAGATGAGGCCCTAGAGCAGCTGGGTGGGGCTAAGTATCTTACAACCATTGATCTTACCAAGGGTTACTGGCAGGTGCCCTTGACTCCCAGTGCTAGAGAGAAGTCAGCCTTTGTGACTCCTTTTGGCTTGTATGAGTTCACAAAGATGCCCTTTGGGATGAAGAATGCTGCAGTGACTTTCCAGAGGCTGGTAGATAATATCCTAGCAGGAGCAATAGGGTTTGCCCTTGCTTACTTAGATGATATTGCCATCTACAGCCATTCCTGGCCAGAGCACCTTCAGCATGTCAGGGAGGCGCAGGGCAGACTACAGAGGGCAGGGTTGACCATTAAGCTGAGCAAATATTAGGTGGGTATGGCGGAGGTCTCCTACCTAGGACATAGAGTGGGGAGTGGTAAGATAAGGCCAGAATGGGCCAAAGTGGAAGCCATTCAGGCATGGCCTGCACCTGTTACTAAAAAGCAGGTGAGGGCATTCTTATGGACAACAGGGTACTACAGAAAGTTCGTCCCTAGTTATAGTATTATAGCTGCTCCCCTCATAGACCTGACAAGGAAGAATGAGCCAGATAAGGTAGTGTGGACCCCAGTATGTGAGCAGGCATTCCAGAAGCTTAAAGATGCTTTGGGAGGACCCCATGTGTTAGCCAGTCCAGATTACAGCAAAGAGGTTGCTGTGCAAGTGGATGCTTCAAACCATGGGGTGGGGGCTGTACTTAGCCAGATTTCTTCAGAGGGAGAAGAGCACCCAGTGGTTTATCTCAGTCGTAGGCTCCAACCCAGGGAGGGATGCTATGCAGCTGTAGAAAAGGAATGTCTAGCCATAGTGTGGGCACAGCAGAAAATTCAGCCTTATCTGTATGGAAGAAAATTCACTGTTATGACAGATCACAACCCTCTAACATGGTTAAACAGAGCCAGTTAGCAAAATGCCAAGTTGCTGAGATGGAGCCTGGGGTTGCAAGCATATGATATGTCAGTGCAGCACCACAGTGGAGTTAGCAATGCCAATGCAGATGGGTTGTCAAGACAGGTAATGGGGTGAGGTACCCTCAGATAGACCTAACCTTCTCAAGTGGCGTTTATCAAGGGTCACTTAAAAAACTAGCTTGAGTTCTCCAGGAGGGGCGGATGTAAAGCCTGGTAGAGATGGGTGAAGGCTGCCAGCCTAGTGAAATAGAATTTAATACAGAATTCAGGCATTTATAAATCTAAATGTAAAATACAGGCTTGTGTCTTAAATGTAAAGAAATGCTGTTTCAACAATGTTGCAACATTGCCATCTGCTATAAGGAAAACTAAGTCAAGCATTTCATTTTGGTCCTTTGAAATTAAAATTACTTTATGTCTATTCCTTTGAAGTTAGAATTTGGAGTTGATGAATCTGGAGTAAGCATCCTGCCTATTGTTTTAAGGCTAAAGTTAATGACCAGAATTTACATGTGGAATGTCCTTTATTGCTCTAAGTGTAAAAGAAGGTAAATGCAGTCAGTGTGTAGCCTGGGAACCAGGAATATGTAAACAAATGATGTATGTTTTATCAGAACTGTAGTTTCAATTTAAACAGTGAGAACCAGAAATTATTGAGCATTTTTGTGTTGATATTCCAACCTCAGCACAGCCTTGCTCTATGTAAGTAAGTTATCTTAGAAGTATGTTTTCTTGTAAAACTAGCTAGGACTATAAAGATTAGACTAAGTGTTTTTCTGTTATGTCAGAACTGTAATACAGAATTATTTTAAGTTTCTGTGTGATCTCTGAACTCTTGAATAGCACTGTGGTGTAGTAGTATTGTCTTGTGTTTTTAGTATTTATTATTAAATATTTTTAAACCCTTTTCAACTGTGGCTGGTTTATGTAGAGATAAATGAAGCTCTAGAGTACATTGCATATTTATAGAGTTTATTGTACAAGGCCACTCTAATAAGCCTTGACTGATTAGTCACACTTACCAATTGGATAATAATATTGCACAGTAATAACTGGACACCCTTTTATGGGCCTTTGGGTAGCTGATAATTATTAGCTGGTGGTGGCAGTAATTACCACTGTATAGTCTGGGTAAAGCGGCACAGTTGTAGAATCTGTGTCAGCCTTTCCCAAGAGTGTCTGTAAAGTTGTATAAATACTTCTCTCAAAGTGTGTGTGTATGCAGCTACTTGGGCAGGGGCACGAAGCACTGGTTGGACAGAGAGGGTACTGGAGGTTAGCTTGCTAGCTGGGCTGAGATCTGGACCCTATAGCTGTGCCAGTGGGGAGTCTTATTGGGGACCTGGGGAGCAAGGGAGCAACCAGCCCCAGACTGACTGTGATCTCTGTGTGCACTTAAGGGCAATTGTACTTTACTGTGTGTATTTATTATCCTTTCCTCAAATATGAGACACCCTCTCTGGTGTTAGTGGTGAGGATTGTGGCTCCTTAATTGCTGGGCCAGGGCACAGGTGTCACAGGCCCCATAATCATTACAAAAAAAAAAAAAAGAAACTGTTGCCCCTTTTGGCTGCCTTGCTTTTCTGTGGAAAAAAGCCAATTGAAGAAAGACTCCAAGAGATTTTTTGTGCATGGTGGTTAAGGCACACTTTTTCATGTGCTACGAGTTCAAAGGTATATGTGGATGAATGCTCATCTGTTGTTTACCTCAGTGCATTCATTTTACTGCTTACCTGATACTGGCTATGCATGTGTGTGTGTTCTTGTTCCTATACTAATTTAATTCATAATGTGAAGTACTATGCTCCGACACTTGATCAGAGGTCAGACATGCAAGTCCTGAGCACCTCTAGACCAACTTGATTATGCATAAATTATACATTTGAGTTAATTTGAATTTGATATATGTCTGAATACTTTTGAATTATTCTTGTGTAGGCACAAGAGAAATGCTATAAAGTAAACATAATAATAAAATATCCATTTGTTCCTCTCAAGATCATCCTAGTATTATTAGAATTCTATTCTTTATGTTAAATTTTCTTGTTTGTATCATTCTTGCTGTGGATGGATAAAACCTATGAAATTCATTACACAAAGCAGTACAAAAAAGTCTATAATTAGTAAAAAAAACTAATAATAATAATAAAAAATGGGGGAGACAAACATATGAGGGTATAATTCGGCAATGAATGAAAAAAGAGCAAATCTTGCCTGATTAAATGTCTTTGTTTTTTGAGACAGTTAGTCATAATCTGTATTAGGTGCTGCCTGGATTTTCCAGAACATTGACAGTGTGTTATAGTAAACTCATATACGAAACATAAAATGTGAAATATTTTTTTGAGCCTAACAGTCTGAAGAAATCCAGGGCATCTTATTGAAAGCCATCTGGTATATTGGAGGGATGTCTGTGCCTACTAATTTAAATTACCTGCATGATATTCTCCATTTCTCTTTAACAGAACCATTTCTGTCGGAAATCATTATAGCTGTGTTGTGAATGTCTAACAAATTCTAGATCTTAGCATTTCTAGATAAAGATCAGTGCATAGACAGAATGTAAGAATAATATAGTTCACATTACAACACGATTAAATAATCTGAAGAGTGAAGTCAAAATAAAAAAATGACTACAACTCTGAAACAAACAAAAATATAAGATCAAGTAAGTGTTGAAGTAAAATAAAATGAATTTATAACCAAACCTCTTGCCGTTTCTAACTTCTGTAGGGATGCACACCTCTGTAATTGTCTCTAATATTTAATAAAACACAAAAGAATTCTCCTTACAAACTAAATAATTTAATGAAATTCAGTGATTTCATGTTAACATCCAAAGACTTCTTCAGAATAACATATGTAACAAGCCGAATGAATTTTATACCGATTTTTTGAATCACCTCACTAATTTAACTAATTTTAAAACAGCTTGTACATTTTAACACTCCGAAAAGCTCTTAAAATATTAATTAATTAATAATATTGTTGTTTTAATTTTAATAAACACTCAGTACTAAAAAAGCGTAACCCTGGTGAATGTCTTTAGCTCTTTTTGTCATCTCAGTTTATTATATTCTAAAGAGCATACCAACATATCTTCGTCTTAAATCCAAACCTACCTGATCAATAACTGTGAACATTTATTTTTTATATTCATCACAACCCAATATATGTCTAAGATACTTCTTAAATCCTTTTTAGGGACTTTTGTAGTGCTGATATATACATCTAGATAATTTTATTTCCATTTTTCCTACATAAAATGACCTGCTACCAGTACTTGGAATAAACTGCCATTAGCTATTAGAAGCAATACTAACCCCAAATCATTCAAAATGGGGTAAACATCTCAACTTAACTTAGATATAACATATGTATGTTTCTTGATCTATATTAATGCATTGCATTATGAACACAGTGCCATCAATATACATAATCAAATTCTGCTGTTTTGCTGCATTTATCTTTTATTATACTATACCGATTATACACTGCATCCAATGAAAATTAATGTAAACGGCTGTTGTAACTCATGATCGAACTTTGGCTATTTTGGCTGTGGTTTTCATTAAGGAATTTGTGTAGGGATCTCTTCTTCATAGGCCTCCAAAGAAAATGGATTCTGCTTAGTCAAAGTATTCTGAGTAACTAAATAAATTAAAAAGAAAACTAAATAAGTAAATAAAAAAGTGAAGACCATATGTGTGGCAATAGGATAATCATAACTACTATGAAAGAACTCCAGACATTATAATTCTAAACTACTAATAATTTTATTTAGATGAACAATGTAATGGACAGATTAAGAAGGAAAAAACAGAAGTAGTAATCCTTGATGACATAGCTAATTATTACTGGAAGATACTTGGAATACTGAATAATTCTCTTGTATCCCATCTTATGGAGCATGTGTGTGTGTGTGTGTGTGTGTGTGTGTGTGTGTGTGTGTGTGTGTGTGTGTGTGTGTATGTTTGAAGTTGTGAAACATAGTCAAGCAATGGAAACATGGTTTTGGAAAGTGTGTAGAAAAGATGTACAAAGGAATGGACTAGTTCAAATTCATGAAGATAAAATTACAAAAGAGTATTTGAGTTTTGTCATATAAGACATCCCAACATTACCTATTTTGGAAGTATGTACCTGTTTTCAGGTTTGATTTACCCCTTTACACAATGAATCTGTTTTTGGAGGTATGCTCTTATTTTCAAGCTTGAGTTTCCCCTTCTCATGATTTTCTGAATCTTCCAGTCAGACAACTGTTTAGCACCCAGGAAACTAATAATCTTAAGAAAAAATGCCAGTATTTTACATTACCCCTTTTCAGAGGAAGAAATAAATTAATTTGTAAGGTAGATCTTTGGATTATCATTCATTAAAATTGACAGATTTTTCATGGTGTCATTGATAATATACCTATTTTTGTGTAATTTTTTTTATTACTCTCATTTTTTTAAACTTGTGTTTCTGAGAAGTATCCCACAATCTTATGGAAAGTGGGACAAGTTTTGTGCTAATAGGTATTCAAATGTTGTACTCACTTAGTGCCCAGACTTCTGGATGGACATACTTTTTAAATCATTTATACCTATTTTCAATATCTGAGGATATATCTGAATGCAGTGGCCCTGAAGATAGGGAGTCTAAGTTGCATCATGCAGAACTGAAAGAAATGTTTTCTAAAAGTATCAGAAACAGAGAGCCATATATTCTGAGAGGAGGTTTCATGCAATTGGCTATTGCAGTTTACCTATTTGTCAGCTAAGGGCAATATTCAGAGATTTTCTATACACTGTGTATGATTATTGTACAGAAAAATGTAGGGAAAAAGACCAGCTCTCATTTCAGGGACATTTGTGCTGTAAAGCTGTTGAAGTGGCATATTACCGGGTGCTGAGGTGACAGCTGGTGCACAGAAGAGATATAAATGAGCAAGAATAAACTGTAGCAGTATAATTCAGAGACATCTATCGCATATACCAAGCCAATTTACAAATACTGTAGTGAGAGGTATACTAGCAGAAGGGATCCCATTGAAGAACAATGGGTGGTATACAAAACACACACACTAATCTACATCAGTGTTTCCTCATGTTTATAAAGCTGCCCACCATGGGAATGTGCTTAAACAAGCTTCCATACTATTGGTTGTTTGTAAAGTTGCGGAGGTTTTAACTTATTCAGTTCATTTCTCAAAATTTTATCCTCTGCAGTCACTGCTTTTCCTGAGAAACTACTTCTGGTGCAATTTCTGTCTGCTCACCACAGTGGTTCAGTTTATGTTTCCTTTTCTATTTCCTCTTGCTTGGGTGACTGTGGAGTTAGTATATATATATATATATATATATATATATATATATATATATATATATATATACACACACACACAAGTATACAAAAGCAAGAAGGGATAGGAGGCTACAAGGCGGGGTACCTCTAACAAAAATCACTTTTTTAATGTATGTATTTTGTAAAGGTGAAGCTTCATCTGGTGAGCTTCCAGGAACTGAACACCTGTCCCTCTCTTATACACATATATATATATATATATATACATATATATGTATATATATATATATATATATATATATATATATATATATATATATATATGTATACACACATACATATATTAGTGGTTAAGGTCTTTGCCTCACATGCACAAGGTACAAGGTTTGATCCTGACCTCTGATCAATGCCTGTTTGGAGTTTGCATGTTCTCCCTGTGTCTCCATGGGGTTTCGCCTATGTCCGAAAAATATGCTGATTGTTTCCATCTCAGACTCACCAATGAATGGAGCTATGGGCAGCAGCACAGACTCTACATGGTGCCCTATAGGGGGAAGAGTTGTACAGACCAACTGCTTTGGGCATCTACTGTGGTGCGCAGTATCCTCGAGACAGGAGAACACAGATCACAGACTGCACACCATGGCAGGGCTAGCCACTTGACGGTGTAAAAATATGGCTCTAGGTGATTCAGTCATGTTAACTAATGTCGCCAAAATTGGGCATGGGTAGTTACTGGTGATAAGTGGGTTGAGGACCCGGCCTACTCTGACGCATGCCAGGGAACCATGCTAATGGTGAGAGGGGTATATGTGCCCCTATTGGCCAGTGTGTGCCTGCCATAAAGCCCAGCAGCCCTTGGTCAGTAAGCTACTGGCTGGCTAGTGTCTAGTTGCCCAGCTTGGGTTACCTGGGGTAGCTCTGTTGAGTGAAAGCTGGATGTAAAACCAACCAACCTGCTAAACATGAAGTGAGAATTACTATGCTTAATGTAGGTTCACTGACAGGACACAGCTTTGAAGTGGATGACATGATGATATGGAGGAGGCTGGACATCCTATGTATCCAGGAGATGAGATGGAAAGGCAGTGCAGTAAAGCCACTTGGCTTGGGATCCAGAGTCTACTACTCAGGTGGTGGGCAGGCTAGAAATGGTGTAGGAATTGTGGTGAGAGAGAGGCTTCAGAAGGCAGTAAGGGATATCATCAGAATTAATGACAGACTCATGGCAGTCAGACTCCAGTGTAATGATAGGGCAGTATTCATAATCTCAGCCTATGCCCCACAGCAGGGTTGTGATAGTCAGGAAAGAGTGCATTCAGACAGCAGTTGCAGGACCTACTAGATAAAGTAGGACGACATGAATTAGTGTTGATAATGGGTGACTTGAATGCACATATCAGGACAAGCAGAACAGGCTATAAGGACTGCCTGGGTCCACATGGGTGGGGCAACAGGAATAAAGAAGGAGAAGCCATTCTAGACATCTGTCTGGCAAAGGGCATGATAGTAGCCAACCCATGGTTCAGAAAGTGAGATAGTCACAAGATCACATACAAGAGTTGTGAAGATGCAACTCAGGTAGACTTCCCTCTATTAAGGAAAAGGCACTGGGGCAGTATCCATGATTGCAAAGTCATCCCCAGTGAAACAGTCGGCTCACAGCATAAACCACTAGTTGCCACAATCAGCTGCAAGCAGTGGTCAGAGAAGGCTCTAAGGTCAACAGAGACCACCAGGCTGAAGACCTGGAAGTTGAATGGAGAGAAAGTACAACAGTTCAAGGAATTACTCAGGACTCTAGCACCCCAAGAAGAGGAGGAAATAGGTGGAGTTGAAGAAGAATGGCAGCGCCTAAAAACAGCATGTGTTAGGACTACAGAAAAGATATGTGGCCAAGCCAGGTATGGAAATAAGGTACATAAGGAAAACTGATGGTGGAATGCAGAAGTCTACAAAGTCATCAAAAGAAAGAAGGAGTGCAGGAAGAAGTGGGAGACAGAAAAGACTGTCCAGGCTAGGAAGGACTACTGGTTGGCTAACAAAGAAGCTAAGAAAGAAGTTGCAATAACTAAGAATAGAGCATCGGAGGCACTGTACCAATGTCTGGAAAGTGACTCAGTAAGGGGCACAAAGAAACTATATCAGGTTGCAAGGCAAAGACAGAAAGATAAAGAAGATAGTCAGACACCCTTCATAAGGGATGCCAGCAACAACCTGCTTACCAGCCCAGAGTACATCAAAGCAGATGGAAGAAGTATTTCCAGCAGCTTCTGAATGAAGAAACCCCCACAGAAGCTGTACTGCCCCAGAAACAGCCTACGATGAGAGAAGAAAAGGAGCCCAACTTAGAAGAAGTAAGAACAACACTAAGGAAGATGAAGTCAGGGAAAGCAGCAGGCTCAGATGAGGTCACAGCAGATATGATAAAGATGCTGGGTGAGATGTGGAGAAATGGCTCCTGAGGGTACTAATAGCAGTGTGGAGAGAAAGGCGTATCCCAGATGACTGGAGAATAAGCATACTCATGCCAGTGTACAAGAACAAAGGGGACATCCACAACTGTGGGCAGTACAGAGGCATTAAACTCCTATCACATTGCATGAAAGTTCTGGAGATGGTGATTGATAAATGGATATGCACAGTAGTAGAATGTAAGATGGGAGATGAGCAGTTTTGATTCAGATCAGGATGCAGCACAACTGACCCAATGTTTGCATTGAGATAGATACTTGAGAAGCAGTTAGAGATGAGGAGAGAGTCCAACTGGGCATTCCTAGACTTGGAGGAAGTATATGACAAGGTCCCACAAAAACTGAACTGGGCAGTACTGTGGTGGTTTGAAGTCCCAGAAACATTGGTAGAATTAGTGCAGGCTATGTACAAGGATCCAATGACTCAACTACGGACAGTGTTCAGCCTCACAGAGCGGTTCCCAGTGGTTGTGGGTGTACATCAGGGTTCAGCTCTGAGCCCACTGCTGTTCATACCGGTGATTGACTACATTAATAAACAGGTTGGAGGGGACGGATCAACAAAGCTGCTGTATGCAGACGATGTGGCAGTACAGGCAGACTCGGACCTAGAACTTCAGCAAAGGATAGGACAAAAGCATGCAAATCTGAGGGCACAGGGGATGAAACTAAGCACAGATAAGACGGTGGTAATGGCAGCAAATTAGGGAAATCAGAAGAAGCTGAGAACAGAGATTGAAGGGAAGATAGTGGAACAGTTAAACAGCTTCAAGTATCTGGGCGGAGTAGTTGAGGAGAAGGGTAGTCTGAATGAAGAGGCCAAAGCTAGAATCAGAGGGGCTGCAGCCAACTGGCATAGAGTATCAGGTGTAGTCTATGACAGAATAATGCCAAAGAAGCTGAAAAGTAAGGTGTACAAGACAGTGGTGCAACCAGTACTACTGTATGGTACTGAAACCTGGGCAGTAAAGGCAGAACAGTTGAAGAAGCTAGAGGTGATGGAAATGAAGTGCCTGAGAAGGGGGGGTAGGATGCACACTGTGGGACAGATAAAGAAGTCAGGACATAAGAGCAGAAGCCAAAGTAGCTCCAATTGCAGGAAAGATCAAAGAGAACAGATTACTGTGGTTTGGGCACGTGTAGAAAAGCAGAAGACAATCTGGTGAAGAAGATTTCGGACAGACAGGAAGAAGGTAACAGGAAGCAAGGACGTCCAGCAAAGAGGTGGATGGATTGTGTGAAAGAAGATCTGCGACCATCAGGCATGAGTGTTGAAGAAGGCAGGAGTGTGGCATTGAATCGAGAAAGCTAGCAACAGTTAAGACGATACCCCGACCCCATGTAGAAAAATGGGGAAAAGGGGGCTGATGATGATGATGACACACACACACACATATATATATATATATATATATATATATATATATATATATATATATATATATATCTATATACACACACACACACACACACACACACACACACACACACACACACACACACACACACACACACACACACACACACACACACACACACACACACACACATATACACACACACATATATACACACACACACACACACACACACACACACACACACACACACACACACACACACACACACACATCAGACTCAAATTTCCCATTAATTTCAAACAGATACTATAACTGTGCAAAATCTTACATATGATGACTTTGAAGTATTTTGTGAAGGACAGTCCTGTGATTGCTTTACAGTGTAGTTCTGATATAAAATGTTATATTTTTATAATTTCTTCTTATTGTTTGTAAATATTTTAGTAGTTTAGCAAGGTTTATGATTTTTATTTTTTGGTTTATCTTTTGACAGAAATGCCATTTTTGCGTGACCAATTACAGCTGCTGCTTTTTACTTTCCTTCCTTCTTTTACGTTAATTTCATTATATTTCATTTGATTTTGTTTGATTTCAGTGTGTGTTTGGTGGTTGTTGCAGTATTTGTATATATTTCAGTGCTTTGCAGTATATTTTTGCATTAATATGATGAGACCTTTTCAAGGTGGTCGATGACACAAGTAGAGCGATGATAAATGATTGATGATCGGGACAGAGTGATGAGACGTTTAGAGACATGAGTAGAGTGATTATAAGCTACCTGTTAATCTGGCTGACATGCATGTACATATCACACCATTCTATTAGAGTCCATTGTAGTGTTAAATATTTTATCCTAAAGGTAGACCCCAAATAAAAGATGTGGTAGTGAGCTTTGTTATTAGCTCGCCCATCTTGCAGGAGGGAGACAGGTGGTGCTACCTGCTTCCTCACTGATTCCAGCTAGAGTGATGGGGAATGGCAGGTAGGGTCTGTTGGGTCACTTGGCTCATGCTGCACATAAGCTAAGAACCAGTTCCATGTGTGTGAAGAAATGCTGCTCTAGAAACTCTCTAGAAAAGTGGTTTAAGTGAAGCAGTCATGATGGATCAGCTCACCCTCTCCCTCTCTCGTACACTGGACTCATCCATCTAGGAGAGAATGAATTGAGATATTAAGCTGTCACTCCAGTAAGAGAATGAGTGATAGTTAGACTCTTGCCTTGTCTAGGGGACAAACAAGCCTAGCGTTTGGCCTCATTATAGGAAACTAGAAAACAATGGCCCAATTGGGAGAGTTATTAGATTGACTGTGCAGTCCTAAGGGGAGGGAATAACAAAATGATAGAACAAAAAAAGGAAGTATTACACTACTTGAGTGGAAAATCACCCACATGAAATTTCTTTCATAATAACTTGTATAAACTACCTAAATATGTATTCATTAGCCAACACATACAACTGTTAGAGCCCAGTGAAACTGGTGAGAAACAGTAAATGAATCCTAAGAGACCAAGGGAAAACAGGTAACAAGAATGCCTAGGAGTCTAAGTCACTTGATAAATATCTTGCACTTAAAATTTGGGGTACTCAGAGAGTGGCCCCATGGGACAGAGAGATAAAACCCTTACTGTGTCTCAAGATGACCCATGTTTGATAAGCAGTAGCAGTTTGGGCACTGGAGTAGCCACAGCGGTAGGTTGGGAGTGAGCAGCCAATGTTGGTTTTCCCATCATGTTGGGAGGGAAGCAGTCTGAAGGCACACTGCAATATCATGCAGGCCTGACCAGCTCCATGCTGCATGTACAGTGAGGCATTCATTCAGGAGGTTGTGCATGCATAGAAGCACTCATGCACCTCTCAAGGCCAGCAACTGCAGAACTGCCAGGTATGGCATGAGGGAATGGGAGGAAGAGCAAACTCCCCAGCAAAACTATTTTGCTGCATCAGCAGTTTGATTTCCTCACCTGTCCCAGACTAAAGTTGAGCCAATAGGAGGCTAAGGTGGGTCCAGTACATCCAGTGAATGAGGAGAGAAGCTGGGGCAGTTGATAGTCAGCAGCAGGGGAGGAAAAAAATAGGGTACTCAGTTTCTTAACTCATGGCTTTGATGCTCATCACAAAACTTAATCCCTTATGTTATAGTTTTTTTTTCAGGTATCACATTCCAGACTCCCATGTGCTCTGTTTATAACATGGCAAACTACAGTCAAATATAGTGCAGTAAAGGTAAATTCTTAGCTTTCACTCAACACTTAGTGCATGAATGCATGCTGCAATGGCAGTAAATCAATTAAAATTCAGTTAAGTTCCATTGAAAGCATCCAAGGCTAATGCAGTTTCTTAAAAGTGCTGGATTTAAGATAAGGTTGAGGGAAACATTTTCATTCAAACAAGGATCCTTACAAACATTTAAATCAGTGTCAGTATGATTCCTTTATTTTCAGCTTATTATCTTGACTCCCCTCTTATATTCTCAGTGACAGCCTCCTTTACAAAAATGCAAAATTCATGTTACACATTTCATTTCATGCTTTTTCACAAAACACTTTCTCATCCTTCTTTGAACAGTATATAAATGCCAGTAAATATGCTTTCTAGGAACTTTCAAGGCTTTATCAATATAAAAATACTCATCACATTTATACTTCTCCATATACATCACCTGTTTGTGACACACTTGGCTAAAGGTAAGCTGCCAAACATTTATCTTCCTTCTATGACAAAGACAGAGTTATCACTACAGATATAACTGTATTATGCATTCCAGTGACACCAGCTAGTCCCTGCAATGATGTTCATGATCTGTTTTCTCATACTGCTATCAGTTGTTGAAACATTATCCCAAATGTGGACATGCTCACTACATATAAATATAGCATGGGGTGTTAAACTGTTTTTAAGCATTTTTTTCTCCATTACTGTGCACTTTTTTGTCATACTTATGCTCTGTTTGCATCTGAATCTTTTCTCCCATTAGTCCTTCCTCTTCAGTTATATTTCTTTCACTTTCTTCTTGAATATAGTTTTCTACATATTGTCTTTCCTCCCTCTCAAATTCTTTTTCATGTACTCTTTCTTTTCCAGCACAGAACATTCAACCACCAATGGCCAGACTCATTTTATTTCCTAAAAAATGGTCTACAGTTACTAGCAGTATGGCCTTGCTCCCCATATTGCCAACGTATATTCCTGAACCAAATGTATTTCATTTTCACAATAAAAGCAAACCCGTGGTTGGCCCCAATATCTAACCATTGGTCTTTTTTTCCTTTTACAATTATATTGTTTGAAATTTGTTATAATTGTCCACCATGCATATCTAGTGTAACCCATACTTCCTACCCCATCCATATATTTCTTTATGTCATGCATGTTCTCACAGATTGTGAGACAGAATATTTAAGTTGAATCTCTTCCATGTTTGAAGTTTTGAATTGCACAACCAGTTTCCTTTTTAACTGCAAGCCAAAGTACTGAAAAATAATGTGGTGACACATTATATCTTTTTTCTACCCCCCCCATAATTTTTTCTGAACTTGAAAAAGTCTCAAAAGTTATTTCATAAAAATCTTTCAACCGCAAACGTATCAAGGCTCGTATGTCATTTAAAGTAAATCCCAATGACAGTATAGTATTGCCCATAATGTCATACCAGTCAACAGTAGCACTGACTTTGCTTTTTATTCTTATTGTTATTCTTATTTTTTCTGAAGGTGTGGCCCTTCTGCTGCTGATAAACACCTCTCTTCATGCTGCATATTGATCCTTGTTCATTGCTTTGCAGTACTTGCAGGTTTTTTTCTTTACTTTGTTTCTCTCATCCATAGTGCCATTTTAAGAAGCATATTCTTGAAGTGATTACTCCATCAGCCATACATGCCTCTGATATTTCAACCTCTGCAATTTGCTTCTCAGCCACAGTATTTGCTTTATTATCACACTGCTCCTGCAGGCTTTAAGTGGTTGATGGGGGGGGGGGGGGGGGGTTGGCACCCATGTCTCATATACAAAGGCATTTCCTAACTAACACAACCCCTGTATAACTCTATAACTAGCATACCCCTCCAGGTTAGAATCACATGCTACAATGGGATGCATTTGGGTTGGCTTGTGCAGCTAGGCTTATAAAGGCCCTGGTGTTCACTAGCCTAGTATATACCTATGAGCATATGAACTACAAACGAGAGAATGCATGGAACAGTTATGGAAAGAGCATAATGTGGTGTATAAAAATATGTATGTTGAGGTAGAGAAAGTGATGAAAAAAAGAAACTATGATACATTGTGAAATGAGATAATATGTTAACAGAACTTAATAGTTTAGAATGTGTGAGGAAGAAAATAAATATGAAAAACAGAGAAATGGTAAAGGATAAGTTAACAAGACAAGTATATTTTTGAAAGGTAAGAAAGCAGAAGGGGCACACTTATTAGTACAAAAGGTTTGAGAGGTAAAAAAAGGAAGAGCCACACTTATTAGGAAAAAAAAGTTAACTATGAAATAGTCTGGATAAGTAAAATAGAAGATAACACAGGAGAAATTTTGGGCCAAGAATAAGAAATTATGAAAATTGTAAATAAGCATGTGAATGATGTGAATACCAAGATGGAAGATAGTGCAAAAGCAGAATGGGAGGTTAAAAGATAAGTAAGAAATACAGAATGGAATTACAGAAAGGGATAACACTATGTAAAATGAATACATTTAAAAAATAAGGTAGCTTACATTGAATTGAGTGAACTGGGTATTCTTCTCTGAAGAAACAAACAAAAAAAAAAAGAACACAAAGATTATTTTCTAGAAATACTGAAAGAATGGATGAGAGAGAAGATTAACATGCAGCAAGTCTCTACTGTATGAGTGAAATGTATGTGAAAAATAGGAAAAGTCAAAAGCAGAATTGGAGGCCAATGACATTCTGTAATATTGATATAAAGTATTAATGAATATTTTATGAATGAGATGTAATGGCATTACAGGAGAAATCAAGAAAAAAATGAATTTTTGGAAAAGTAGGAAATAAATTAAAGATATGTCAACAGCCATAAAAGATTAAGTAGACAGTATAATAAGAAAATGAAGAAGGAAAGTTGATTGCATGTTGTATAGGCAAAAGGCGTTTGACAGCATTGCGTGTAATCATGAATGGCAAATTAGGGATGATATGGAACCGTTAAAAAAAGAATCAAATTAATTTAGTGAGTGTTTACTATGACCTGGGTAAAGATAATAGTAAATAGTTGCATGGAGGCAAGACTAAAACAGAAATGCGGATATGTTAAGGGTACACAAAGAACAGTGAAATTTTTACACTGGTGACTAATGAAGTGATACAAAACAATGTAAGACGAATGAAAGGAGAAATATGTGAGACAGAATGGGGTTAAAATACCTTTGGCTTCAACTTATACAAATTATTAATTAGAAAATATAAGGTTCAAATTAAAGAATTAATAACTGACATAGAAATGTAGTGTTGGCTTTAAGTAAAAAGAAATATAAAAGGGATGAGGATAAAATGAAAATATGCAACGTTTCCATAGACAGAGCTGTCAGTATTACAGGTTACATTTGGAAAATAAGTAGAAAGAAAGGAATGGGAATGAATTTTAGAGAATATAAAAGAGACAACAGCTGTACAGAAGACTTTAAGTAAGCAATAATGCCCAACAGGGTGTGTGTGCTAATGTGTAATTAACGCCCACCCAGGGGTGTTATGAGACCTGACACCATAGA
The DNA here is from genome assembly GCF_019279795.1 of Protopterus annectens. Taxonomy (NCBI): domain Eukaryota; kingdom Metazoa; phylum Chordata; order Ceratodontiformes; family Protopteridae; genus Protopterus; species Protopterus annectens. Next base: position 642,626,619 of record NC_056750.1, read on the forward strand.
AGGAGGGGCTCTCTACCCCTGGAAGAGCATTAATTACACATTAACACATACCCTGGAGGGCACTATTGTGCTTAGAGAATGGGCTCGGTGACATATTGTTGTGTTTTACCTACTTAATTTTTTTTTAAGTACTATATTATTTTTTTGTATATTTTTGATGTAAAATAGTTCCTCCACCTAATGTTTAAAACTTTCTGTAGTACATGTTAATGATGTTGGAGGAAGCATTTTACATCAAAAATATATTGAAAAAATAATATAGTACTTAAAAATGAAAAAAGTAAGTAAAACACAACAATTTTACAAACAACCCATTCTCCCTCTATCATACACAGCTTTCATACATGTATTCACTCACACAAGATCACTCTCACTCTCTCTCAATCTCTCTCTGTCTCACATACACACACACACACACACAGTCTTCTCTGCTTTCATACATGCACTCACTCACACAAGATCGCTTTCTCTGTCTCCTGATGTCTGTCTCTCTCACACAGTCACTTCTGCGTTCATACACACATTTGTTCACACATGAGTGCTCTCAGTCTTTCTCTCTCTCTCATGCACACACACACACACACACACACACACACACACACACACACACACACACACACACACACACGCTTTTTATTTTACACTCGCTAAACAGCAGAAGAGCTGCTTAGCCAGTGTAAAATAGCAGCTTAACCGATTTGTCTCTCACACTCATACATGCATACACTTTCACACACAAACAAATAAGCACACTTTTTTTTACATTTATTTTATTTTACACACGCTAAACAGCAAAAGGGCTGCTTAGCGAGCATAAAATAATGGCGGCTGTTCTGTTTTTCTCAGTCCAAGCTCCATGGCGGCTTGATAAGCTGCCGTGAAGAGGCAGACTCATTCTCCTCAGCAGGCATTACTTGTACATCACTACCATGCTGGAGAACCCTTATTCTCCAGTCAGGGTACTGATGTACAGTAACCCCATTCTCTAAGTATCTTTAATTCTATAGTAATTGCAAAGCTAGCTTTTGGGAAGGTGGTGTATATGTTTTGAGCTAAGAAAGGAAAAGAATTAAAAAAATGATTTGAATGTTTCTGAGGTTCAATACAAATTCCATTAAAAAGGGGACTTCCTTATAGTGTGAGAGAAAAAGTTAAGCTGGGAATGTTGAGCCCAACATTACATTTAGCATCACAACACAGGTTTAATGTATTAATGTATTAAATGAAAAGTGTTCTGAATGGGAATCATAATTAGGAAGAAATATGAAAACTAAAAAAAGTTAAACTGAGTAAAAGAAAGATTTTTTTCTGCAGGCAAATGATGTTATAGGTTATCAGAAAAAACAATGTGTTATGGAAGTTAAGGGTAGAAGAGGGAATACAAGAGTGGCATAGAGTGATAACTGAAACACATTAGTGGATAAATGCATTGTACAATTTTAAAGATGAAAAATGGAAGAATATTTTTGAAAGACAAAAGAGTCACAAAACATTTTGGAATAAAATGACCCACTATGGAGGTTAATATTAAATAACTTGCAACTTCCAAGATGGCTGCACACTGACCGATAGCTTAATTTCATCTCTCCCAGTGTGAAAACAGAAACTGAAGAACAAGTATCAATGATATTGTCATCTTTTTTTAAACAAAAAACATCTTTACTAAATTGTCATGTATAACATAGGCATGCTTACATTTATATAAATGAAAAAGGAACAACAATGACACAACTTTAGTTGCAAACATTATGCATCACAGACACCATTGAGACAACTATAGTTGAAACATTATACATCACTTATAATCTCTCCAGTCATTGTCAGTTAAGCATTATATAGCTCATTCTAATCCTGCCTTCTTTTAAACCTTGTTCCTTCTCTGCATATATTGTTCACACAATTCCCATTTTTTTTCTATGTAGTTTGCTCCTTCTCTTTTCTAAAACTCCTTATTCCAGTTGTTTTATCTCTGTTACTATATTCATTACTTCTAGTAAAGTTGGTTTAGACTTTGATTTCCATTTTCTAGTAATAACTTTTTTGGCAACCACTGTAATTAAACTTGGCAAGGCCTTACTATGTCTAGGCAATTCCGATTCTGTATCATAGCTCAAAAAATTCAACTCCCCAGTCAATCCAATCCTCTTACCCAGCATCCCTGACAGGGCGGTCTGTATGGAATCTTTAAAGTCTGTCAATGCATTACACTCCCAAAAAATGTGTTCCCAGTTGCCTTTTTCTTGCCCATCACACCTCCAACATTTGCTATCCACCAGTGGAAAAATTCTTTGTAGTCTACTTGGGGTATAAAAATAGCTATGTAGGCAAAGATTCTAAATCTTCTAGACTTTGTTGCATATTTGGGAGATACACATATATCCCCCATTATCTCTTTGTGAATTGCTTATCCAGTCTCCCTTTCCAATCCTTTCTAAGCTCCTCTGATTGATTCTTATACTTATCATGCAATATTTTATATGCTGTATTATGCAGTGGTAGCGTCATCACCTCACAGCAAGAGGCTCTCCTGTTCGATTCTCTGCTGGAGCGCCTTCTGTGCGGAGTCTGCATGTCCTCCCCACAGTCGAATGGAGTTTGAAAGACATGCGTAGAATGGGTGTGCCTTCGTTGAAGTCTGGGCATCGAGCTGGCACCTCGGCACCATAAAAATATACTGCCAATCATTAGCGGACCAAAGTTCCACTGTGGCGACTCCTAACCGGGAGAAGCCGAAAGAAGAACAAAACTAATTGTTCCTTTTTTAACAGCAGCTTCTGTTGTAGATTTTATTAAAAACTCTACCAGTGCTGGTCTTTTATTTAGGACCTCCCTATTTCTTTCTCTTTGCCTCTACTCTGATATCAGTCCTTGATAGTGAAGGTAATCTCAAACCTGCAGTCCAAACAAATTCTTTGCGTCTTCCCATTCTATTACCTTTCACTTTCTAGTTATTTTCTCTCAATACCTTGGATCCTTTGCCAGTTTTCTCCAATAAATTCCAGCCCCCTCTTACCTATTTTTTGTATCCCTAACTGCAGCCATCCCTATTGGCAGAATCTCTTTTCTCCATTCCCGTGCTGGTTTAGTTCTTAAAATACTCCCTGCTACTTTATGAATACGATATTCTGTATGATTATTGCTATTCTCCTTAAGAGTCTGCATCCACTATCCCAGTCTCTCTTTGTTTCTGGAGCTTAACCCTGTATCATCATCATCTCTTTCCACTTTGAATTATAGTTCTCTGCTTGTGCTGTGTATAAGAGCCTTAACTGTGTTGCTTTAAAATAACACCCCCCCCAAACTGAGTAATTCTAGTTCACCTTGTTCTATTGGAAGAATCAGCTTATCCCACTTGACACTTGCTGTCTTCTGTTCCCAGATAAAATCCATCGGCTCTTTTTTTAAGTGCTATCAACAACTTCTCCTCTGGCTGATAAACATATGCCTGACCTGTGTATAAGACTAAAGGGACTAAAAACATCTTAACTGCTTGTATCTTGCTATTTATATCCATATATCAACGTTTCCAATTTCTCATTTTTTCTGTTATCTTCTGTTTAGTCTCTTTCCACAATTCCTTAGCTTTTATCATGTCCCCATAAATATGGATATTGTTGGACCAATTTGTGTGTGTACATAATTTAGAGCTGTTGCCTTTGTTTTAGCTACATTCATTTTGTATCCTGAGAAGATTTGAAACTGCTTTAAAAAGTTCCACAACACTGTAATGTCCCTTTCTGGTTTTGACATGTGTAAAATAATATCATCTGCAAATAGAACCAGCTTTTCTTCACTACCATACCAATTATATCCTTGAATTTCTGAGTCCCTTATTTTCTTTTCCAGTTGTTCTAAATATAATGCAAACAACAAAAGGGAAAGAAGACACCCTACCTGGTTCCTCTACTCAAGAAGAAATTATCAGAACCCCACCCACTTTAATTTTCACTTCCAATCCCTCATATATACTCCTAATCAACCTTATAATTTTATCACTTTCTCTGCATCAAGACCCACCAACAACACATTCTGCTTTCCTCTGGATCATCAGTGTTTTGTTAATGTTGTCAAATGTTTGCCTCTCCTCACAAAACCACACTAATCCATATCTATCAATGTTGGTATCACTTTGCCATTATTTTAGCCATTATAGACATAAACACTTTATAATCATGGTTTAATATTGAAATGAGCCTTAGGAAGCTGGATCCAAGGATCTTTACCCTGTTTAGGTATTAGAGCTAGCACTGATTTTTTCCAGGATTGTGATACCACTCATCCTCTTAAAATACTGTTAAACAAAACTTTCCAGATATTTATCAGTTTTTCCCTCCTAGCTTCCAGTGATATTGTTATCTTGGGTAAAATTCAGTTACTGGATAGTAAGTATACGTCTTGGATGCCAGCAAATAAAAAGTGTAGAGAAGTTGAAAGAAAATCAAGCAGAAAAAGTGAAGAGAAAACACTGGCTGGGAAGAATCTTGCAGCTGTTCAGCAAAAAGCAGTCTAAGCTTCAGGTTTGATACAAGAGATGGCTTCCAGTAATCTAGAGGAAAAATACATCAGATGTACTCAGAGGTGATTGAAATAAATGAAACATTGAAGAAATATATCAACTCAAATAACAAAAGGCTAGGAAAAAGAAAAATATTTAACTAGCTATTCAGATGAACTGATAAAATTGCAAAAAATAGAGGCTTAAATAAATAAAAGGCTGGCTGAGTATGAGGATTCTCAAGAACAATTGCTTGAAAATGTTAGAGAAGATGTGATTCTTTATACTGTAACAGAGAAACTAGAAGGAACAGATTCTATTAATTTTATGAAAGCAGAAATAAGAAACTGGACTGGTGTTCCACAGCAGGATTTATTAACTAAAAGGATGCATAGAGTGTATGCTCCTCCAAACTTGGCCATAAGAAATCATCCAAGACTTGTATTGGTAAAGAGTTGATCCTGACAAAACTGTGGCAGAAAAGAAAAGTATTAAAATTGGAAACAACTGAGTGCTTTTATAAAATGATTATTTACTATTTACCAGACAAAAGAGAAGCACATTTATCTCAGCAATCAAGGAATGTCTTGAGACAAGTGTCAGATTCAAGCTGCTGTATCTAGCTGTCTTCAGAATTTTTTTTTTTCGGGAGGGTCAAATACATTTTTGGATGCATAGCAAGCTAGATGAAATAAAAATAAGTTTATCCAACAAAAAGTGAGCCAGCAAACAGAAGGGGACTCTGCTTCTCATAAATAAAGCTCAATAACAGACTTTGCTAGGGAAACATTTTCCGATGTTCCAAAGGAAAATTCTTGGAAAACAGAAAACAGCACAGGAGATGACAAGAAGAATCCAGAATACCTTGGACATGAACCGGAGCCTGGTATTGGAAGATGAAGATGAACAGGAAGTTCTACAACACTGAATTCAGTGAATAAATGGGAGACTAAGGCATCAGTCACATTTGGGAAATGTAGCTTTGCAAGAAAAAGTGACTGAGGAAGTTTGGACTTTGTTAAGCTTGCTGGTGAACTGTAAGGAATATATCCCACTTTATGTCATGAATGTACAGAGGCACACTAAAAGGTAAGAAGAGTAACTGTAAGTAAAACAATTTTGTTCTTATTAGTATTTGTATAAAACATTTCCAGATGTAAATTGCATGTTATATAGTAAATCAGTTTTGTATTATATGTGATCAGGGGTATTTAAATGTGGTGAAGACTTCACTGACTGTTGTATGTGTTAAAGATATTAAACAACTACTTTTTAGGTATAAGAAATATAGGCTTTACATTATAACAAGAAAAGAAAGGCAAGAGAAAAGCAAGTATAAGCAAGTATGCTGTGATCTTGGTCTGCTGGGGTGGAGGTATGGAGTAAAAGTGCACTGATCATATTACATTATATTATATCACATGTGAATTAAGACAATATCTCTTATTTTTACAAGGTAGATTTCTAGAATAATGCCCTTAGCTCAAGATATAAACAAGATTAAAAAAAAAGCAAATAGGCTTGAAAAATAAGTTACAAGACATGTGATTGGAGCATTTCTCCCTGGGCCTCCACTGAAAATTGGCTTTGTTCCAAGTCGGACATACCTGGTAAACAAATGTTAAATAAATATAAGACAAAATGTTGAAAGCCATGAAAAAATACTAAGTTTCATGCATCTGCAAAGGTATTCACTTGCTTTTTCCTATTAGCAAATGTTCTCAATGGGAGTCAAAGTGTCTGTAGCAGAAGGCAATTATACATTCTCTTCTGAGTAAAATAGACAAAGATTCCTTTGTGCATCTGCAGAGTTGTTAGGTTATTTTCCCTCTCACTGCTGACTGTTTTACATGGAGATGAATGGTCTGCATGTGCAAACAATCTTGAGTGTTTTGAGCATTCTTTGTTGTGGGAAATGAAAAATTTAAAGGTACAATGGCAAGCAGTTCAGGGAAAAATAAAGTATGAAATTATGGGAAGTGAATAAGGGATAGCAGCCTAAATACTTTAATACATGTAATAGAAAAATATGCAGTTTAGTTTTATTTAAAGACTACCAGTGCAATTTTTCCTAAGGTGAAAAGTTAATGTTTTCTGAAAGCATACAAGCTTTTTTCATCTAAAAGTGGAATTGAGATAAAAATGAAATGATAGCAAACAGTGTAATTGGGAACACAGGCTGTAACATGTACTTTAGCATGGGTAACGTTAATTTTTAATGAAGCAATGTCTGTGGGTACAGTTGTTGATTTGGGGCAATTGTTCCTATCTGGAGAGTTGCGCTTCATTTTTGAAAATGTACAAAGTTTTAAGTGTTTGTTCTAAGTTAATAGGGAATGGGTTATTCTGAAAATGTTTTTATTTTTTGAGGATTTTCATTAAAAAAAGTTTTGAAAAAATGTGACAAGTTCAAATGGAGATGAGAAGACACAACTGTAAAAAAAGATGTGCATGTAAGACAAAAAGATGGAAATATACATTAAAAAAACTATGTATACTAGACAAGAGCAAAAGCTTTTTATCATAATGGCCACATCCATTTTATCATGGATTGTAAATGGCTTTATAGGGAGAGACAAAAAACAAAGAGTATTGAATTGTATTAAGAAATGCAGAGTGGAAATAGAGGTATGAGAGAAAAGAAAGCGGTAACTGGGTGTGTATATTTTCAGAGTGTAATGATTTGGCAAATTTTAAAAATTCCTTACAGAGTACTCTGTCAGAAATATTGGGTGAGTAAATGGGTGTAACTAAGGACATGATTCTTTTGAGCTGGGACACAGGATCTGAATTGTAAGGCCTTGCTAACTTTTCTGCCAAAATAAGCAACTCCTTGAAAATGGAAATCAAAGTCTAAAGTAACTGTATTAGATGTATAGCACAGTGTAAAAGAGATAAAGTAACTAGAAGAGAGATCTTTAGAAAAGGAAAAGATCAAATTACATAGAAACAAATCAAAATTGTGGGAACAATACAAACAGAATAATTAACAGGAGTGGGAGGAGTGAGATTTAATGGCAATGAAGAAATGATTAAGTTATGTGATGTTGGACTGATGATGGGTATAAAGTAAGAAAACATATGTGATGTGTAATGTACGTAAATGGAAAAATGTTAAGATGGTTTGCTTTCTATTAATGTATGTTTGCCTGTATCTTAAGTGATAATTTAATAAAGGTGTTTAAAAACATTAAATAATTTAACTGTTGAAGGGTGAAAAATATTACTGGATAAATGCATTGTAGAAGCTGAAGTATGACAAAAGAGGTACTAAATGTTTTGGAATGTTATGACTCATTATGATGGTAAACATTAAAGAAGTTACTTGTTAAAGAGTAAACGAGATGTAATGGACAGAAAAGAGGATGTGTAACATACAAGCTTGAGAAACTGCTGAAACAATGGAATGCATGTTCATAAAATGTAAAAGACTGAAAACATTCTGGAGAAGAATATTAATTGTAATTAAAGTAGAGTGATTAATAATATACACGTGAATATACTTCTATATGAAGTTGATGAAACAAAGAACAGGAAAACAGTTAAAAAAGGCAAGATAATAAAGTTACTGTTTTGTGTTATGGAGGTTTTATACAATAAATATGGGCTGCAAAGGAAACTGATAAAAATATAAGGTTCTGATTCTGGCAAAAGAGAGTCAAGATGATTTTGTTTTATTTTTATTTATTTTACATTTGTTGCTGGGGTAGTAAAGAGAGGCATGAAAAGTAAGTTAGTCATCTGTATGATTATTTTACAACAAATGTTTGTATCTTTACTTTCTTTTGCATATTTATATATTTTATAGGATAATAGGCAATTACTAGGCTATTGACCATGAGGTCATTCTAAGCCTAGCCGTTTCATCCCAATGTAATACCATAGAAATGGTAGTCAATACCCAAGATTGCATTTAGTGGATGACTTCCCATGTCCAGGAGGGTGGTGGGCTCTGTCTCTGGAAAGAATTTACGGTGCCCCATTCACTCATCTTGGTTCCTTTTGAAAAGTGTCATAGAGGTGCTCTGTTTCATATGAACTGGTAGCCTGTTCCAAAGATGTGGCAGTTGCTGGGAGATAAATCTGTCCCTCTAGCATGTACTATTTAAGTTGCAGGCCATCTTTAGGTCCCTGGAGCAGGTAGCCCTGGTCCTGTTTGATTTACGGATATTCAGCAAGTTCATTAGGTTTGGGTCTTGGATTGCTCTGTAGGCCAGACATAAGTCTCTCCTATAAAGTCTATATAATACAGAGTATAGTGACAGGGACTTTAGTTGGTCTGTGTATGGCACATGCTGGAGCCCCTTGATCTTCTTTGTTAGAAACCTCTGAGGTCTCTCTAATTGCTGCAGGTACTTAGTATGGTACATGCCAAATGGGGCGTTATACTCAATTATGGGCCGGATAAGTGCAGAGTATAGAGGGGTTATAACGTCTTTTGCTCTCAAGGTGATGCCTTTACTTATCAAGTGTGCTACATAGAAAGATTTCCTTACTACAGTGGACACATGGTGGTTGAAGTTAAGGTTGCAGTCAACTTGTGATCCCAGGTCCCTTACCACTTCATGGGTACTTAGGGTATTGTTGTTGATTTGATAGTGTGAGAGGACATTGTTTGTCCTGAAGGGAATAATGATGCATTTCTTTGCATTCAGTTTGAGATCCTGATTAATACATCAGTTGTTTGTCTGCATGAGACCCTCCTGGAGTATACTGACATCATTTGAGAATTCAGTGATTGCACCTAGTTTGCAGTCATCTGCAAACTTGGTCAGCCACAAAACCTTAGTTTTGACCTGAACTTCTGAGAAGTATATACCAAACAGTAGAGGGCTCAGCACTGACCCCTGTGGCACCTCACTGGTAACAGGTCTGCTGGTTGATCTGGAGTCACCCACTTTGATAATGTCTGTCCAGTTTATGAGCCAGTTGGCAATCCATCTTATAACAAAGGGGTTTACATTCAGTTTGCTAAGTTTATTGGTGATGCCTGAATGTGGAATTGTGACGAAAGCCTTTGCCAGGATGAAGTATGCTGTTTGCACAAATTTGCATCAGTGGCCTTGGTCACATTTTCAAAGAAATCCACCAGATTTAACAGGTGGGATCTGCCCTTCACAAAGCCGAATTGGGTAAGATCCTGGGTTTGGAGGCCACCTATGTCTTTATTTGTGAGGTCCATAATGATACATTCCATGGCCTTACAGAAGAGGTTGGTCAGGTTTATGGGTCTGTAATTCCCTAGGTCTGTTGCTAGGCCACCTTTGTGGAGGAGAGTAACTGTTGCTGTTCTCCATTCCACAGGAACAAAGCCTGTTGTTAGGCTATGACTGAAAAAAGTACTTAGTGGTGATGCTAGTTCAAGTTTTAGCCAGTTTAAAAGACAGCCTGGGATGTCATCTGGTCCCATAGAGGCTGTATTTTTTCCTTGGACAGGGCTTTGAGGACCTACTCTTCAGATATGTAGGTTGGGCGTGGAAGTTTGGGGGGAAGGTTTGTAGTAAATTAGGAGGGGATAAGGGAAGGAAATTTTTGCCAAACCTATCCGCTACCAGGTTTGCTATCTCTGTGGGGTCAGTGTGTGTGATACTGTTGGCCACTAGTTCTGCACATGCTTGGGTCCTACCCTTTAGGTTACTTATGTAGCTGTAAAAGGTTGTATGGTTATCCCTGGCTGTACTTGCTAAGTTTCTCTCAAAGGAGCCCTTGGGGGATTTGCCAAGTTGCCTTATTTGCCTGTTGAGGCTGAGGAGGGTGCTTTTCCATTATTGGGGCCTTGCCTTTGGTTTCTTGGAGAGCACCATTTTGCATTTATTGTAAAGTTTGTTGATGCTGGATGTCCACCATGGCAGCTTGTTTTTACTTGGGGCTCTGGCCTTGATTATTTCTGGTACGGTCGAGTTTATACACTCATGCATGTGATTGTACAGGGCTTTAGTGTAAGCTTTGGTGTAGTTATAACTTCCAGCTTGGGTTGGGGTTTGGAATGCATTTACACCTTCATCTAGGAGGGTGTAGTTTGCCTTGGGGAAGTTTTTTAGTTTGGGGAAGTTTTTTAGTTTGATTTCACTCTTTGTGAGTTCTGGTGTTAGTGCCAGCTCGAAGGTGACTGATTTGTGGTCAGTTTTAACTAATGAGGGTCTGAGAGCTGCAGGATTGCATCTGTTTGACATGTTGATGAGGACCAGATCCAAAATATTTGTTCCCTTGACAGGGTAAGGACAGTTTGTTCCAGGGCATTTGAATGAACAAAGTCAAGGAACTTTTGTGCTACTGAGTTAGGGCTAGAGTCGGTTTCCCAGCTGATGCTGGGATAATTGAAACCCGCCATAACCAGTGTGTTCAGTAAAATTTGGATTGTCTCCAGTTTAGCCAAGTAGGCTTCATGGGAGTCATGACCCATGTAAGGGTATCTATAACTGGCTATGACTTGAATGGGGGTCTTACCAACTGTAATCTGGACCTGGAGTAACTCCATGGAGTTGTCCAGTCTAACTAGATGAGGGATGAATGTATTTCTAATATAGATTGAAACACTGCCTCCTTTGGTTTTCATACGTTCATTTTGTGGTCTAAAGGTGTGGAAGGCATTGTAGCCTTGCAAGGCCAGGGTACTCTCTGAGGCCTTGCACCAGGTTCCTGTGACTCCACAGACATCTACATCTTCTAGTGATAGAAGTGCTTTCAGGGAGTGCAGTTTTTGGTTTAAGCTCCTAGCATTTAGCAGCATGACCCACCTTTTGTTCTGATTGGTTAATTTCACATTGGTAATGTTGTTTTCGAGACCTTGCCTAAAAAAAGGCACTATGGGGATGCAAGAGGCTTTGCCAGCAGCTAAAAGCCTAGAGGTGCCAGGTGCAAACCATCACTGGCAATGCAGCGAGGTTTGTCTACTATGGAATCCCAGACTGACAGGAACTGGATCCCCTTTGAATGACACCAAAAACTGATCCAAATATTGAAATCAATCTTTTTTTATTTATACTGTGGCATCATTACAGGTGAGGGTAGTATGCTGCTCAAGGCTAGGGACACACCTGCCTGGGACACATACTCAGAGAGCTCAACCATGTCTCTCTTCATATACTCCAGTGGGGTACATCTCAGGTCATTCACACCAACATGAACTATGACAGAGTCATAACGCTACTTGTTGCTGAGAGACCTTAGTGCATGTGTGATCTGATGAATCCTGGCACTGGACAGGCAGCTGACTGTGACTTTCTCTTTGTCTAGCCTGGTGAGTGGGACATCCGTGTGTGTCACTGTTGCATCTCTAATGACTAGAAAATGTGTTTTTTGAGTGTTATGCCTTACTAGCTTGGTAGGTGAGACAATGGTGTTGCTATGCGTCATGGGTGCTGTGGGGACTGTGTTAGTTGTAGCAGTCTTGTGTTTTGGAGGTTTCTGATATTTCAGTAAGTTTTTTGAGAAAACCTCTGTGTAAGTGGATTTACGTGTTTGATGTTTACTATGTGTATGACTGGTGGTATGTGTATAAGTGGTGGTAATATGAGAATATGTAATGGTTGGTGAGTTGACATCCTTCTCCGTATTACTGTTTTGAGTGAGAGACAGCATGGATTCTAGATTTTTGGTGTAAATACATCTCTCACATTCTGTACTAGAGTGTGTTATTAGTAGAGGGTTGTCTGTGTACGTGAGGCAATTGCTACACTGCCTCAAGAGACCCAAGTCAACAAGGTTGGCAGAAGAAACAAGGGTAGTCCAACTGTCCATAATGCTAGGTTGAAGAATGTTGTCACTAGAGGTAGCTATTCAAAATCGATCATGGAGGAGTTCAACGGATGGATATAAATAAAGTATCTCTACTCTTTTTTAAACAATGACATGGATTTTATTTTTATATCTCTGAGCTAATACAAGCTAAGGCAAGTGGAAGTTTGGTTTGGTGTCTTATCTACAGTATTGTGCCACAGGAGTGCAGTGTCCCTTTAATGCTACACTACAGTGTCAGTATATCTGATGTGGTTATAGACATTAAAACTCTATAATTTTTCTGACATTAAAGGAATGCTTGCTTCCTGCTGAGCTACTTATAGTGACCAAAGCAAATATTGAACCTCTCCCTCTCTTTGTAGGGAATCGGATAACATTTGTGTGACAAAGGCTGTCATAATAGGTCTGCTGTGCTGATTTGTTATTTTAAGTAGTAAATGTTGCTGAGGTTGCTATGTTAACTATCTTTGTATATTTCCATTTTGTATTTAAAATATACTTTAGCCTATGATTATTTCACAAATGAGAAGTTGCATTTTATATTGGCATTGAATCATACAGTTATAAAATAACAAGAACAAATCTGCAGAGTTGAGTACTGTGGATTTTCTTTACAGTCATGATTCTTTAAGTCTGTATATTGTTTGTTTATCTTAAGGGAGTTATTTGCCTAATTTGCTTTTTCTGGGTGTTGTTTCTTCCTGACCCTGCTTAAAGTCAGTTTTCTTGCCATTCTAGTGGCTTAGACTTCAGGAGGTGTCATCATCCAGAGATTTGTTGGTCTAATCCCTAATTTTATACAGCATTCTAACATATTTGAACTTCTCCAAGCCCAGCACATGGTGACTATGAACACGGACCTAGCACCAGCTACAAGTGGCACTCATTAGTATATGTGAATGTCTCAGTTCTTTCTGCTGCCTGCCTACTACCCATTCTATACAGGATGTCAGATGTGCAGCACTCCAGGCTGTGTTCACCTCTAGGTTGGATGTGATGTTGGGTTGGGAGGGTGGCCTAATGGTTAAGGTGTTTGCCTTACAAACACAAGGTGCAGAGTTTGAGTCTCACAAGGGATAATTTGCTAGGCTTAAAATGGCTCACAAGGGCAGTTAGCTTAGTACTAACCTATGAACCTATGACTGTAGCAGCAGCTCACTTCCACCTCCAGGCCAGCCTATCCTCTGCATGGTTTACTAATCAGTCCTTGGTGTGTCATAGTCCAGGCTCTATCCTTTTCTGCCTAATTAACTTTTTTTAACATAAAGCCTTATATCCAGATAAACAAATAGCGTATTTCAGTTTAGTGAAATGCCTACTTGTATCCAGTCACATTATGACAACAGCTCCCACCTGCCCTAGTTATGCATGGAAAGCTTATTTGACAGCTCTTGTTACTAAAATCAAGTTTCTGTATTAGTACTGCTTGGATTGGAGGAGACACTTATCTAAACTGCATACTTGTAAAATGCATACTTTACCAGGAGATGTCATTGTTGTACATTTCAGGTGATCTGAGTACAATCATAAAAGCCAAAAGAAAATTTTACTAACCCGTAGATTTAATTACCACTGTGAGAATACCTTTCCAGTTTTCACTCTCACATGATTGAAGCTCATGATAGGCTAGCTTTTCTGACCTACACCCATAAATGTTAAATTAGGACACTATTCTCTGAGAAAGATTTCCACCAAAAATTTTGACAAGAAATAAACAGCCCTATTTTATGCAATGGTCATTTTTGGGGTGTGGACTGTGTAGTATTTATCTGTTTGTTCTTGCCTTAGGGAGATTTAGGTCTCACTCTTGTGATGTAATTGCAGCATTTGAGGGTAAGTATAACTATAATGCATGCTTTAGATACAGTTTATGCTTCGCATTTACTTTTATTCCTTGGGGCTGGTGACTTAAGCTTTGTTTTCATTTATTTATTTTATTTTATTTATTTATTTTTATTTCACATTTGTTAACCGGGATGGTCCGACTGGACGAGGTCCATTTACAGCGGAGGCCCAGGGAGAAAAGCTCCACTTAATTAATACAACAGACAATGATAATAATACATAATGTAAAGTAAAGACTTTGTTATAGAGCAGTATTTTGTGCATAATAGAACAGTACGCAAAGAAAGATCATATCAGCAATATATACATGTGAACATTAGGTTAGTCATCAAAATATACAGACAGAGATTTCAACAACATTTCCAAATGTCAAGGGATACCATTTTTTACTTCCAGTTTTATTGAGGGTCTGATAATTGGAGAGAAGAGAGAAAGATCGTGGTAGCATACACTAGGATTAAGTAACACATAGACATAGCCAAGAACTAATAAGATGAGCCTTAAGGGAGTTTTTGAATTGTTTGGTATTAGGTGTAGAAGTCACCGAGGGAGGGAGATTATTCCAACTTTTTGCTATACTGCGAGAACATAGAGCTTTACCTGCTGTGTTGTTGGCTGTGCAAATAGAGAGGAGTGATTTGTTGGCAGAGCGGAGTGGTCAATTTGGAATGTAGTTAGTCAGTAGTTCCCTAAGGGCTGGAATTTTTCAGGATATTTTAGGTTGTTATAAGCTCTATTTGGTGGTAGGTTAATAACTGTGGGAGCTCAAGCCACTGAAGTTGCCTAAGAGGTATACAATGGTGTGTTCTAAACAGGGAATTTTTTAGAAACTTAGTGATTTTGTTATAACACGACTCAGGTTTCTCCAGGTCATATTTTCTTACATATGTGAGAATAGGTGATGCATATATGAGAGTGGAAAGAAGGTGGGGTTGAGCTAGGGTGACACGATCTTGATCTGATAGAAAGTCTTTTTGTCTGTATAGGGATCCCATTTTTTTGTGTACCTTTTTAATAGTTTAAGAGATATGGATGTCAAAGTGTAGGTTGTTATCTATTTCAACGCCAAGCAGCTTAGTGTGGAGAGAGGGTGAAATGACAGTTCCATTATTGGAGGAGATAGAAAAAGAGAGTGGAGTGGTTTTTGATTTGTTTCGGGTAAACAGAAGTAGTTTTGTTTTGTTGGGATTTAAGATAAGTTGAATATCTGTGATCCACCTTTCTACTGAGGTAAAAGATTCCTGGGCGAGATGCTGTAGGATGGTGAGATTTGGGGCGGAGTTGATCAGGGTGGAATTGTCTGCATACTGTATGAGCAAAGCCTGTAGGGTAGAGGTATGTAGATTATTGGTAAAGATAGAAAAGAGGAGTGGACCAAATATGGAACCTTGAGGTACACCAATGGTAGTTGGGAGTAAAGATGATATAACTCCTTGCCACAGGACAGCTTGTTGTCGGTCTGATAGTTTTTAAACCATGCAAAAGTGTTAGGGGCAAAGGACAGAGAGGTAAGAGTATCTATTAGAATGGAGTGGGAAACCATGTCAAATGCTTTGGAGAGGTCCATGAATATAGCAGATACAAATATGTTGTTATTTCTATGTTGGATAACCAGGTTTGTGAAAGAGAGAAGGGCTGAAGTTGTGCTGTGGTGTGGGCGGAAACCATGTTGTGTAGAGGAGAAGAGATTGTTAGAGTTTAGGAAATACATGACCTGAGTGTGTATACATTTCTGAAGTATCTTTGATAAAGGAGACAGAATGGCTATGGGGCGATAGTTAGAGAAATCATTAGGAATTCTCACCATTATGAAGGGGAATAATGTAAGAGATTTTCCATAGTTGAAGGATTCCTGTATGGAGTGATTGATTAAGATTGAGACTGGGTAGGATAGAGAGTCGGCAGCCATTTTTAGGAAATGAGCAGGTATACCATCTGCTACAAGAGTAGTGGGTTTAAGTTTTAAGAGGTATTTTTTTATTGTTGAGGTTGGGACAGGAGAGAATGTAAAGGGAGGTGAGTTGTTAGGAGTTGTTGGTATGGATGAGTAGCTATTTTTGGAAAGCTGAGTTGATAGTGATTTAATGGATTCAATAAAGTGGTAATTAAATTGGGAGGCTATATCACTATCTGTTTTTGTAGAGGAGGAGGTGGGAGCTGGTGTGGAGGTTTTACCAGGTTTTAGTAGGGAGTTTATTGCATGCCAGAACTTTTGGGGGTTATTAGAGTGTTTATTTTATATATCTAGAAAGTAGTTCTGTTTATCAAGCTTTGTTTGTTTTTTGACCTGATTCCTAAGGTGTTGATAGTTTTGTTTGGATAGACTAGTTTTATCTTTCTTCCAGGTTTTCCTTGCCTTGTCTCTGGTTTTTAATAAGGCTCTAGTGGATTTATTAAGCCAAGGAGCATAGTGTTGCTTAGCTCTAATTTTCCTTACTGGGGCAACTGAATCAAGGATGTTAATAAGAGTGCTGTTAAAATAGTCCACTGCTTGGTCTAGGTCAAGGATGTGTAGTGGTTCCCAGTTACATTTTTTTAATATAGTGTTGAGTTCTAGAGGGTTAACATTGCGATTGTTTCTGACTTGTCTATAGACTGTAGGTTTGGGTAAGTTAGTACATTTTCATAGGAGGAAAGTAGGGAGATGGTCACTAAGTCCATCAGGTAGACTACCTACTTGGTAATTATGTTCAGGGTAATTTACTAATGTCCAATCTAGTATAGATTCCTTATGGGATTTTTTGTCTACTCTAGTTGGTTCTTGAATGAGTTGAGAAAATCCATATAGGTTGATGTGGTTAGTGGAGTTTTTAGAGCTACAGGCTAGCCAGTCAGTGTTTAGGTCATCTAATAAAATAGTTTCCTGTGGGAGATTATCTTTTGACCATTGTAGACTCTCCTCAATTATTGGAGTGTTATTACATGGAGGGATATATGCACAGAGAATATTGATGCTCTTTTTCTTATTTACCAGTAGCACAGAGCCTACGATCTCAGCAGTATTAAATTTAGGTAGAGGAGTTAGTAGAGGTTGGAGAGAAATTGTATTTTTATAGACAATTGCAATGCCACCACCCTTCTTTCCTGTTCTGTCTAGCCGTAGGATATTATATCCTGGAGAGAGAATTTCTTCATTCTGTGTGCTGGGTTTTAGCTTGGTCTCTGTTATGATAAGGATGTCGGGGGAGTAGTGAGTAATGAATGCGTGTAAGTGAGGAAGTTTGTTTGATATACTGCGAGAGTTAAGACTGATGATGAGTAGATCTGCAGTGTGTGTTTGTTTGGGGGTATAATGTTGCTTGGCCCTGGAGTTGGGTGAATATTTTCCGAGTAAAGGAGGTATTTCTTTAATGAAAGTTGAAGCTTGGTAGTTTGTAGAATATGTATGTGGATTTTACTTGATGTTTTTCTAGTGTAGAATAGTGAAACATACATGTTATGTAAAAATAGTATTGTGTTGTCACTAAATAAAGAGGGGGCTATAGGAAAGCTTATGTGTGTAATAACAGGTGTGAAGGTATGTGTTGTATGGTAGGTGGTGTGAGGTAGTGGAGTGTTTGTGTGTAAGGATGTAACATAGGTTAGAGTTGTGAGGGTTAGTAGGAGAGATGAAAGTAAGGCCTGCATAGTCTGGGTTTGTGGTATTTGGATGCAAGTGGTAAATTAGAGGTGTGGTTAGGGAGGTTGCAGGTGAGAGGTTGTAGGGAGTGGTCAGGTGATTGGGAGTTACAATAAATGTAGAACTAGTGGGGGCAGGTGGGAATTGGGGGCAGGGTAGGGGAGAGGAGTGAGCTGAGTGTAGCGAGGCAAACGGAGTGGGGCTCAGCCACCAGGAGATTACAGAGACAATCAGTGAGCTCTAATAATTCATGACAATACACAACATGCATAGACAAATTCATTTCAAACCTGTGTCTGAGCCATGTATCATAACTGTTAATATCATGTTTCTTTTTTATACAATGTATCATATAAACAGATACTATGCATGTTGATGTAACCTTAACCTTACTCTGCCTGGTGTCTGGTTCTTTTCAAGGAGAAGGTATTCTGTGACATCTTTTTGTTGGATTATTTGCTTCATGTGTTTTACTATTGTGATATTGATGCGCATAATGTCAAAATAAATTGATTGACATTATGCACGTGGACATGCTACTATGCATGTGCCGTGAATAAATCTTGGTGCATACAAAACTTTAAAGAAAAACACAAAGACAGCATTGTTTTTTTGCAGGGGGACAGCCCTCCAGAACTCCCCACCCCTGCTAATTACACATTCTTACTCCATCATTGTATAGGCCTTTGGAAAAAATGTTACTCAGGGATTGTTGATCTTGCACACCTGTCGACCATCTTTCGATTAAACAGATGTGAACCAAAGTATCATTTGACTAAATTACTGGGACATATATATATATATATATATATATATATATATATATATATATATATATATATATATAGGGTGGCCACGGTGGTGCAGCGGTTAGCATTGCCACCTCACAGCAAGAGATTCTCTGGTTTGATCCTCGGCTGGGGTGCCTTCTGTGCGGAGTCTGCATGTCCTCCCTGTGGTCGCGTGAGTTTCCTCCGGGTGCTCCGATTTCCTCCCACATCCCAAAGACATGCTGTAGGTGTATTGGACTCTTTAAATTGGCCCTAGGTGTGAGTGCATGTGTATGTGTGCCTTCTGTCGAAGGTTGGGCGGTGGGCTGGCAACTCAACACTGTAAAACTCCACTGCCAATCATGAGCGGACAGGTGATCCACTGTGGCAACCCCTAACCGGGAAAAAGCCAAAAGAAGAAGAAGACTGGGACATATATATATATATATATATATATATATATATATATATGGGTTCACTACATAAGACCGAAAACCCATAATACCGACACCCATAATCCCGAGACCAGATGCGCGAAAGACACAAAGACTGGAAGACCAGAAGTGCGAAATTCAAAATCCCGAGGTTTGTTGATGTTGAAGCAGCGCTTCTGGTGTTGCGGTTTGTGAATGGATGGTGGAAGGTCAGGTAAGTATCTATGTTTGAGTGTGTTGGTTAGTGGCTTTTGTGTGCGTAAGTGTGTGTTGTGACAGTGATGTGTGTGTGCGAGGGGAATGTAGGTGTGTGGTGATGTTTTTGTGTGTTTATCTGTGTAGTGCGACCTTGGAGTTAGAATATTTAAGTAGTGGGGGTGTGGGGGATGCAAGGGGGCTAAAGTGTGTTTGTGTTTTGGGTGAAGGTGTGTGCATGTGTGTAGTGTATGTTTAGTATAGTGTTTGGGATTTTGAATTTCGGGCTTCTGGTCTTCTTATCTTTCGGGTATCTGGTCTCGGGATTATGGGTGTCGGTATTATGGGTTTTTGGTCTTATGTAGTGAACCTATATATATATATATATATATATATATATATATATATATATATATATATATATATAAAGCAGAGAGAGAGAGTTATACATAGGTTAGAAAACAATAATTACAATAATTCCCCCTTTTATGTATATAGCTTTGGTGGTTCTTTTACATTGCAGACACTTGTGCCAGTGGCCTGTAATGTTTTATGTAATATATGAAAACTTATAATACTGACAAGGCTGTTGCATTTATTTTGTAAATTTCTTCTACAGTAGTATTGCAACTTGAACTTATAAATATTTTAATTTAGCTGCTGTATATTCTTGGCACAGGCAGCCATAGTGTTATTTTAATGCTGTGTTTGTATTTTCGGCCATTTTTATTTTTAACAAAGCATATTTGACTAATAACAATAAGTTAACAATAACTTATTTCTTGGTACATATGTATATCATTTAGAGGTTGTAGGAGTTAATTTAAATTGTAAAATTATGTGCCTTTTTTTTTGCAAGCTGTACGAGTCCTGAGGATTTGCTACAGTGTGTTTCAGTATTCACAAGAGCTGAGATGCAGTTTGAATGCGAGCATAAAAAATGGCTGCCATTTGCCCATTAACTGCTTGAGCTCTCACAGTACTACTTGGCAAGGCACACCTCTGTGGATAACTACTTTGTTACATTTGTTTACTGCATTATGTCTGATTTACACTAACATTTCTGTAATTCCTATTTATATTTCATATGCCAGATTCAATAAAGCCTACATTAAGTGTACACCAAGTGTACATGATATGTATTTAAGAAAATTCTTATTACATTTTTTGTGCTTTCTAGTCACTCAGGAAGATTACACTAAGTGTACATGTAGTCTACACTTTGTGGTAACCTTTATGAACCCCTGTCAATATTTAAAGCTGCTAGAGTATCAGTAGGAAAACTAAAATTAGGAGGAAGAAGGTGTGAGTTATGTCTGTGTTGTCTGTTCACTCACAACAGTATACACTTAGTGTAGGCAGTATTGAATCCCGGGGCATATCTTTATATTATCATTATACAGATTTCTCTGAATCATGATTAACCCTTGCCATGGCACATACATTCAAAAATGGTCACTTTTTACCTGGCAAGTCTCAATGTCTGTCTGTCACTGGATATACTAAACTGTAGTATTCCACAAAATAAAAAGCAATTGACATAAAATATTGTTTTACATGACTGGCTATTGAATGTAAAATTCCTCAGTAGTAAGAATGCATGCTGTGAACCGAAACAATGATTGCCTTTGTTTTTGCAATTAGTAACTTACTGTCCTTCTTCTGATTCTGGTAAATATCTTTTGTAGCTTGTTTTCGCAGTTCAAATGCTGTCTAGCATATGTGTCTTTGTGGTGTAAATTCCAAATACAAAAATAGGCAGCAAACCTTTACTTACACTGCAGGGCATCTTGGTTTATTTAGGTATGTAGATCTCTTTCACTACTGAAGCAGCAACTCGGATATGCTGCATAACTTTTAAAACAAGAAACACGGGAGTGTGGTTCAGGACATTCTTAAAAACAAGAATAACTCCATGGATTATCTTCCTGAATCTCTTTAAATAAACTGCAATGTTGCCTTCATCTTAAACAAATTCAGTTAGAAACTGTACTCACACAAACGAACTGTATTTTTCTCGATTTTGCCTTGTATGTGCTTGACCTATTAAATTAATTACCAATAATTAATAGGAACATGGAACAAACATATAACAGAATTAGTCTCCATTGACCAGCTAATACAAAGCAGCACCACCCCCATTTCCTTATTTACTTCTGTCTCCTATCTCTGCCCAGACTGCTTATCTATCTGCAGAGTTTTTCTCCTTATCTAATGGGCCATAACATATTTTTCTAACTGCAATTAATGTTTCAGCTAGTTTGTTTTTTCCTTCTCTTAATGCTTTGTGCCCTGTGGCTTGCTACAAATCAGACTGAGACACTTGTACTTTTTCACCTCTGCTGACTGTCCTTCTGCAGTTGCTAAAATATATCATCATAGTCCTGAAATGTAGACTCTTAGGCAAATTAAAATCATAAATGTGACCATCCAGAATGCAGTGAATTACTATCACTGCTGAGACAAGTTATATTACACAGTTTTATAAAGAAAAGGATATAATCTTTGACAGAATCCAACAGTTCTGCAAAAGAGCTGTTATAATACTCTGAGGGCTCAACATATGCTCTTCTTTACAGTAACACAGATGATTAAGGTGCTGCCTGTGTACTGACTTAAAACTTCCAGAACTAGATTGCATTCTGCTGCTTTGCAATCCTTTCCTACAGAAGCTGGTTCATGATGCCTATGTATTACACAACTGGAAGCCATTTTGTCTGGGGGACAGGTAATAATTTGTTTACAGTGCAGCCAGTTAGCAATATATAATTAAAATATCTCAGCATGTGTTTTTTACCTTCATATTAAAACCCTTTCTAAAGTAAACCAATGAACCTTTGAAAGAACTGGGCTTTTGAATTATAAGTTAGCATTTCTCATATTCTTTAGCGGCAACACGCTGAATAATCTAATAACATTTGCCTGAATTCAAGTCGTATTTGAGGTGTTGCTTGTAATTGTATGTAAAGGCTGGACATGTCTTTCTTCACTTTAGAGTCAGTAGACAACTTGTAAATGGACTGCTAACTTTGTGATGTTGGGAGGGCACAAGCTGCAAAAATAGCAGGTGTTTTGAAAGGAAGCCTGCACCACTGTTTTAAATAGGCAACTAATGTCATGAGCTCTTGATGGGGATATTATCAGCGCATCATGAGCAACTGCCATTCCCTGCTTACTTTTGCCCTGGCCTAACCCTGACCAAATGATTGAAAATGGAAATGGGTATCCAAATATACTGATATGTGGGAACAGATGAGCTGGTGGAAAGGACCACAGAGGAAGCTGTAGCAAGGGCCATGGAGATAGTAGCAATGTTCAGGGGTCTGGGGAATATGGATGCAATCTTAGAGTTGCTATTTTTAAAACAAGAACAGTGATGGAGGAAAGGAGAGAAACAGGCATTTCAGCTGTTGAGTCATCGGGTGTGATAAAGACTGGGGGATTCAATAGTTGGAGATCCCCGAGAAAATGAAGAGTTATTCAGCAAAGATTATAATCCTCTTGGTCCCTTAGCACTGCTTCAGTAGTGAGCATTCTAATGGTGGCCGCCATCAGGTCAAGCCTTTCATGGTTCCAGAGGAAAAAAATGGATACGTAATGCATTTCAGCATGGATTCCCAACAACCAGATCCTGTCATGCTAAACTAATCTGGTTCTGTGACTGCATTAACAAGGAGGTAGATCCTTTCATGCTAACTGATTCTGGTTCTGTGACTGTAATAATAGGGAGACAGATTCTGTTATGCTAACCAGATAGGGTTCTGTGACTGTGTTAAACAGGGAGAGAGATCTTGTCATGCTAACAGAGTCTGGTTTTGTGACTGTAGTAACAGGGAGACAGACAAGCTGTGTTTGCAAATTTGATCTGTTTTGATCTATTTTACATTTCTGCTATGACTTTGACTTGGTCTTGAACCATAAGCGTCTTGAAAAATTGAGTCAGGCAGGTGTGGGTAGCAGACCTCATAGCTGGGTGGGATCAGTGTTAAAAGATAAAAGAAGTTAATAGTCAGGGTATCTCTCAGAGGGGAAGAAGATATCCTGCAGGGGACCATCCTAGGTTCAACTGTATTTAGGGTGTTCATCTCTGTCCTCACACAGGACATGGCAATCTCAATTATTTTCTATGTAGATCACACCAATGTTGACCTGGTGGTAGCAAACTGGAGACAATACATGAACAGGGACCCAGTAAGACCGCAGAGTGATGTAAAAGGTAATATCTTTACTTCAACATTCCATTTTTGATGACATTCTTCCAAATGTATCCCAAATTCAATACATACATATGAAAAGAACCATTCTGATTGAAATCTTATTACATAATAAACAAGTATTTGTGAGTCCTCTGAAGTTATTCTTCATCTGTAGTACTGTGAAGAAATGGTCAAGTCGGAAGTGTGATGGCATGGGTCTATATTAAATCAGCGAATGCTTAAAAAAGCGAATGCTGATTTATCAACCTCATGTAAGCGAAAGCTTACAATCCCGAACACTTAGAACAGCGATTTTTTTCCCAGGGAAAAAAATCGCAGTTCCACAAAAAAAAAATAAAATAAAATAAAAACTTTAAAACATTACATAAAGCGGTGGGCTTTGCTCCCACACCCCCTACTTCAATATACCAACTCCGAGATCACACTGCAGTGCTGAAAATGGCAAAGTAATGGAGGAGGCCAAGCGATTTCTTTCCCAGGGAAAGAAATCGCTTATATGCCGTTTCGCTATTTTGCTGTTTCGTGCTTTCAGTTTCGATCAAGACTGATTTGAAGGAATGTGTCTTCAATTATATAATAGGAACCCGATGGCATAATACTGAAAAATTTATATCAGACAGATATCTTGAAAAGAAACATTACATCATGACTTTGAAGCTTATTAATATTGTATAGATACTCAGTTGAGTTTTCTTTTGAGACTACTGGTAGGATTTGTGAAGACTGAGTTCAGTTTCATTTAATGCTGCAGTCTATGTAAAGCAGATATGACCTCAGAACACTGTGATAGCTGCATTGTAAATAACACATTATTGTCTCTCCCTGCTGACATAGAGTTGTCTCAGCTATGAGTTCCAACTGGCCATGAGAATCAGAAAATGTATTGAAGCCTTCCTAGTGTAACATTGTGTGAGAAGCATAGTCCCTGCTATATAATATACAGTAGTTTTCTTGTATAAGGCCCCTCATTCCCTGGAATGTATGATGCAGTGCATGTTACCAAGGGGCATCCAACTCCAGTTTTCATTGTCAGCTTGTTCTTTTTTTTCAGTGGTCTCCATATTCCTCTCCATATTTATGGATAATTTGGTCACTGTCTACAGTCCTTCCACACATCACGTATTTATAGACAGCCTCTTCATTGTCAAAAGTTTCTCTCCATATTGAAAGACAGCTTGATTATTATCCTTATACCCCTTTTTCCCTCTTGAATTCATAGACAGCTTGCCTTTTGTCTAAGGCTGACCTTTGCACCTGATGATTTATAAACATTTTTCATTATTTAGAGCTCCTTACCCCCTTGGTGTTAAAGCTATTATCCATGGTATCCCCAAATCCTAAAAATCACTAATCTACTTCTCAGTTTTTAGAGGTAAGCCCTCCCAATCTTTCAATTCAGGCAGTGCTAGTAGCACTATTCTGAACCATTCTGGGATAGTCTCTATATAGCATGCAGAATGACACATAGCTATACTATTTATGTAGCTAATTTGAAACTACTCTGCCTGCTGCCATGGCAGCTTACTTGGCTTACAGGCAATTCTGGGATACCTTATGACATCTTTGGGGGGTTATGAGCTGAGGAGCACATGTAAACAGACCTAGATCATGGTCAGTTGGGCTCTATGCAGGGTAATGAACTGGGCTCCCCTGACATGCCAATATTCTATTATTTGGCTGTCTCTCCTCAATTGCCACAAAACATATTCAAACCTATTAGTGCGCATACTTTTTTTTTTTTACTTCTATGTTGATCACAGAGATTATAAGTGTTATTTCAAATTTTACAGCAAAAACACTAGCAGCCATTTGCTAAACAAAATAGTCTTAGTCTGAAAACAGACTTTGGATAAGCAGCAGTAAACAGTTCCTTCCTTGAAACTCACACTTATTGAAAATTCTTCTTGCAATCTATTAAACTACAAGAAATGTGCTGGGACTTATAGTCAAAGAACATACAATGAAGCACTAATTGATATCTATACAAAGGGCAAAAGAATTCAAAAGACAAAATGCAATGCATTTGCTAGCAACTTGTAAGAGCCCACTGGATACAAGTGTCCCTTTTCAGGGGCAGCCTAGGTATACTGTCTGGTGAGGTAGTCAGACTCACACAGTATACAAATGAAGAATAAGTGAATCGGTCCTTTGACTACAGAAGCAGCTCATAGCCATACTCATCTGGACTAAGTACCAAGCAGACTATTGTAATCCAACACAGTGTATTTCACACCTGTGTGGCTGCAAAAGAAATGAAGGTTAATTAAAATGTATTCACAGTGAAAATATAAACATTAAACTTGTAGACTTCATGCTGTCCAATTTATGCACAACCACATAATAAACACACTGCCAACTGTCAAAAAAAGAAGGAAACCAAGGATCACACTCAAAGAATATAGCTCATATGACGATGTCCCTATTTACTACAATAAATTCCTTCCTTTACACCAAGACTACTGTGGGGTTCAGGGATCAAGTACTTATATATACATACATACAAAACCAATCAATTGCAGCTACTTGTCTGACTGTTTACCTCAGATATCTGCTTCAGAACAAGTGAATGAATACATTCATTAATAATGTGCCAGAAGTGTATCTCCAGTCAGTGTTGTCAAAATCATACAATGGAACCTAGTGCAACCCCCCGGAGACAAAGACCCAGAATTCAGAAACATATTTTAAAAGTTTCTCATATGTACTTAGAAAGTTGCTAGAATAAAAAGCTTTACATTAGCAAACATTTTCTGAAGGATACAAAGTTTGAAAGTTATGCCTGTCATTATTTAATGACTGCTACTTACAACAATTTGCCAGAAAACAACAAATTTTAAAAGGAATGGACAACAATAGCTCTCAACTTCTTTGCTCAATAATATTCTGGAAAAAGACAAAAAAAAATGAAGGGACAAAGGCCAGAATTTTAAATATCATTTTCATTTAACTATTTGCTAACCAGACAAACTCACTGAACTGAGTGTCCTTTTTCAGGGCTGACCCAAAGGCAACTGTCAAAGTAACCTGCTCAAAGGCACACAGTAGGCAAATGGAGGTTGAAGGATTCAAGCCCTGTACTTTTGACTACAGGAAACTTTTTAATAGCACAGAGCCATAACTGCCAGACAACTGTAATTACCTTGAAATGCATTTTCTGAACAACAGCTATGAAATTTTAATGACTAGCATTATTGATTGTCATCCTCAGAGATTTATCAGAAAATTAGGCTGTTAAGGAAGTTCCAGCAGTTATTGCAGTGGATTAAGGTATAAGCTCTTAAGGAGCTACTTCCTTTAGCCAAGGATACAGTTTGCTTCATTCCAGCTCCATATTTCTATTGTCTGACTTTGAGCAAGACACTTAACCAGAGAGTGCTTGGCGAATAAAAAATATTCTTGCTTTCTGAATAAGAATAACTATAACATCATAATGTAAAGACTGGTTTTATGTCTAAATTATAATCCCCTATTACGTTAACCTTACCTGAATTTTCTGAATCCTGATCCCTGGAGGGCAGTTTGCTGGACTGGAAGCAAATCATTGTTGGAGGGCAGTCTGGAGGAGTGGAGGCAAATCCATACTGAGGGCAGTCTGGAGAAAACAGACAGACAGACAGACACACACACACACACACACACACACACACACACACGTAAATCAACAGGAATATCAGTAGTTAATTTGCTTAATGTATTATGGCCCCAAATAGCCTGAGGAATATAACATCACAGCCACTGGGTACTTTAAATAGACATTTGGTAGTATGCTTAGCTTTGGAAAAGCAATGCTTTCAGAAACAAATACTTTGATTAGCATTAGCAAAGGCTTGTTGTCACTGGATTCCACCACATGCACTTGCTGTTATCTTTACTGCGTGATTATAGGAAGTCACAAAAGCAGGACAGGTTCCCTTAAATAAGTGCTGCTAAGTTAACCAACTTCATGTTAAGCTGAAACTGCCTAGGATCTTGCTGGGCACTGATGTCTTGGATTTGGGAGTTTACCAGAGAAGAGGAAGGGAACAGATGGAATTAGGTTAAAATGTGGGAATCAGATTTACTAACTACTGACTGACTGAAAAACGCCCTCCTGTGTATAATCACTTGCTGCTAAATCATCTAAAAGGTCTGATAGTCCAAGGGCTTGCTGAAGTGCCTGCTCCCTGATCTAATTGCTAAAACAGTAAACAATAGGTTAAACTCACACTTACAAACTACTGATTGACTTCAAAATCCCCATCTGTGTATGGCCACCTGCTTCTAAATCAAATTCTTGCTCCCTGATCTCGTTAAAACAGTAAACAGTGCTCTGCATGGCTCCATCTGATCATTTGGATGTTGCAGTGGCGCAGAGGTTAATGTTATCACCTCACAGTAAGAGGTTCTCTGGTTTGATTCTCGGTTGGGGTCCCTTTGGTGTGGAGTCTGCATGCCCTCCATGTGTTTGAGTGGGTTTCCTCTGGGTACTCTGGTTTCCTTCCACATTCTAAAGACATGCATCTGGAGTGTTTCTCCTTGTGCCTTCGCTGAAAATAGGCTCTGTCCTAGTCAGACTTTCCTGGTCAACAAATGTTAAATAAATAAATAAATGTCATATATCTCAATTCTGGTTCTGATCAACACCAAGCTAGCTATCTCTCCTATAGATGGTCTGAGAAATCAGATCTCCCACTCACCAGGTGGGCTTCTGGGATACGCAGATGCAGCAGCATAGATGGCCTTCTGGGCAGATGTTCCAAAACTGAAGTCTTTAGTGTAGATGGTGGGAAAATTTTTTGGAGAACTATTTTTTTTTTTAAATGCTGGACTGGGCCCCCAGCCAACACTGGGCCCTAGGTTGCCTTGTGTGGGATCTTTCCCTGCCTGCATACATAGCGACCCCACTTATTTCTATATTCTATATTTTATCATAAATGAGCAAAAACCATTTTGTAGGAGATAAACCTATGAGGTATAGTAGTCAAATGTTTGGCAGTGTAAGATAAAACTATAGTATTTGCCTGGTTCTAGCAGCATAGGCTTTTTGTGCTTTCTGAATCAAATGCATGACTGTTATTGCAGAATGGGGTGCCATTACTATTCTGCCATGCTAATGAGGATGGAACAGTTCAGAGCAGCAGTGGTCCTTTATACTAATTTGCTGTATGTAGTATTGATGATGTAGTAATTTGTACCACCCCTTCATCAGTAATGCATATCACAAATTATAGTAAAATAATTATATTAATTTTACTGACAATCTTCATTAGTCCCAAAAATGCCATTAGTAAATACCGTTAAGTAGCTTGAGTGAAGCTGCGCAAATGATTCATATTTGGCAAAGTCTATGTCTTGCATATGACAAGTGACTGTAATTAGGCACACCAACTCTACCATCACTAGGCTGGACACAAATATGGAGACATAAACTGTCCCTCTAGTGCAAGGGTTTGTGTTCTGATGAGGGCACTTAGAGCCTTCCATTTCAGTAAGTACAAGAATGTGGTTGCTTCTCATGGGGGTGAATGATCTTAGGTACTCCACACTGAGGGATATGCAGGAAGACATGATGGATATTTCTTTGCATGTGTCTGAGGAAGGAAAATGTATTTGAGCTCCATATACCTTCTCCAAGAATGATGCTTCAATTGATAGACAAAATAATTAATCATAAGAGTTGGCTGGATAGTTGAAGTTATTCTAGGGAGATTCAGCTTGTGCTACAGTAGGAGACAGTGGTTGACAAGCCTTCTTATTTTGCCAGAGATGGCTTTCACATCACTCACCATGGCTTTAATCTACTGGCTAAAGCATCTGCAATCCACACAATG
This sequence comes from Protopterus annectens, assembly GCF_019279795.1. Taxonomy (NCBI): domain Eukaryota; kingdom Metazoa; phylum Chordata; order Ceratodontiformes; family Protopteridae; genus Protopterus; species Protopterus annectens. Next base: position 642,655,744 of record NC_056750.1, read on the forward strand.
CTTTTTTTGGTAAGCTGTGTCTCTTCGACATTTCAACATTTCAAATTCAAATTCAGACTATTTCAGTTGGCACTGGTAAGTACTAATAATCTGAACAAAATGATTCTAAAACATGTGTCCCTCCTAATTCTCAACCACATTTGTATCTGCTTAGCTAATGAAGTTTAGTTTCACTGTATTGATATTTCACCTTTCATCTGTCACTTCTCCAGATCTACTGGAAACAGTTGGAGAGTGTCTCTGTTTATCCAAGATCCCTTATTTTCAAGGCAGATTCCTTACAGAAACTTATAGAAAACCATCCTTCCCTTAATAAAAGTAACTATCACATCATTACTAACCACAGACTTCCCTTCATGTATCACACTGACCATGACTATTGCTTAAAACGACTACATGAGTTCCATGCACAACCTATCACTACCCAAGCCATCAACTGGCAAACCTATACCACTAGAAAATAATATGGTCATTGTTTACTAGATTTCATTAATATCAACCCACTTGAACTAATTGTCAGCTGTCCAATAGAGACTCAGATGTTCTTGACCTTGTCTTTAGCAACATCCTTTAAAACTTGCAATGCCCTTCTTACAAACCCCCTAGTCTTTAGGGATTTCTTCAAAGAAACCCTGTTGCTGCTCCGAAGAAACCTGGAAAAGCTCAGCCTTAAGTGTGCTCTTCTTTTACTCACTGTGACTTTAATCTCTGACGTCTTCTTAGACTTAGTTGTAGTGAGTAGGCTATTTATATCTGTTCCAAAACAGTAGGGCATTTAAGAGGAGACCTTAATGGTGGAACTATCACATTAACTATTTGAGCAACAAAAGGAATAAACTGCTTGATATAGATGATATGATTCTATCTCTATACCAAAGAGTCTGACAGAGGTTAGAAAGAACCTTATTTATAACATTAAAAGTGTTAAGGCTGAATAGGAACTTAAGTTTTCTACTTCTCCTAAAGACAACCATAAAATCTTTGTCAGCTATGTTAAGAAACTTAGAAGTAATATCCAGCAATGCTGCAAACTTATCTGCAATAACACTGTGTAGTTTAATCCCGAGTTAATAGTCAATATTCTAGGAGATAAATTTAGCTCAGTCCTCACACCTCCCTGTTGTTCTCCCTATAATCCAGTCATCTCCCTCACTGCAAAATCATCCTAAATCAAGCTCTACCAGCCCCATACAAAACCAAAAACACTTAACTCATAGTTCCTGATAACATACTATGCTTTCTCCTCATCAGAACCAAATAGAGCCTCTTGGAACTCTCCATATCCTATTTGTTCTCAATTCCTCTATAGGATATGTCCCTGATGCTTTAAACTGCCACACTGATATCACTGTTTACTGGCAGCCAAACCACAGACACAAGCAACTATAACCGTGCCAGTCTCACAAGTATTATGTGTGAGGTTATGGAAAGTAACCATAAATAAACTTATCTGAAACACTACCTCAGGTATAGGCAGTCTACTGGCCCCAGATCATAATAATTTCATTTGCAAAAGGTAGAGCCTGTCTCTTGAACCTGGTTTACTTTTCAAAAAAGGTCACTGAAGCCATAGACAACTGCCATTGCATACATACCTTCTATGCTAGCATTGCTATAAGGTAATGAATATTAAACTAAAAATAAACCTCTAGCTTGTTTGCTGGATAGCCAATCAGCTATCAGGAAGAGTTGGCACATAAATGTAGCTGGTGCTTCCTTGCAATTGTAGTAATGGTTCCCCACAGTATCACTTTTGGTTCCTCTAGCCAATCAGCTATAAGGAAGAGTTGGCACATAAATGTGACTGGTGCTTCCTTGTAATTGTAGTAATGGTTCCCCACAGTATCACTTTTGGTTCCTCTAATTTTCAACATCTACTTTTGTGATATCCTGCCGAGGTGTATGACCTATAGCTGAATAAGTTTGTTGACAGTTGCAAACTGGGAGGAGCCATCAGTTCTCATACAGATAGTCAGATACTTCAACAACAGCCTGACTATGCTTACTTCTAGTGTACAGACCATGGACTCAAGGTAAATGCTAAGAAATGCAGGGTGGTTCTGTCAGGAAAGACAATTCCTCAGCTCTAGCAATATCATTGACAGCTCCTCCAAACTGACATGGTTATCAAGAATCCCTGGCACCTATGTTGACAGCACTATTATCTCTCCACTATAATTTACAAATCATTCTAATTTGCCCAGTTGATCTCCAAAAGCTTTCTTCAATATAAAAACAAAAAAGTCATAGTCCCCCCTACTCATCTCTTATCAAGCCCATTTTTAAAACAATTCACCCACCAGCTTGTACTTATCTAAACATTTTACACAACTATAAAGATTCCATATATTCTTGACCAAGGTTAAATCACAGGACTTTACTTTCTAAACTACTTATGTGTTCTCTCCCTGTTTTCAGTCTCCTACAGACTTATTTGTTGTGACCCATGCTTGTCCTTTCATGTCATGAAAGACCCTGCCCTATTTGACCTCCTTCACCTTTGTAAAACTAGTGTCTCCTCAATGTGTCTCCAAAATGTCTGTGGCAGGACAACTTTATAACAGAGTGCATTACCCATGTTGGGAATGGTGTCTCCTATATCTCAAACAACATAGTAGTACAGTAGCCAATTAAAAGGTTAGTCTTGATGAAATTTATCTGTATGATAGCCTGTGCTGCTCCACTTGAAAAGGCAGCAAACACAAGTGAAACGTAACAAAGCAGATGTTGGGCACTAAGGCTTGCTTGGCTAGATTCCTATACAGTCTTTACAGCTACTTGCCTGCAACAAGTAATTGACAGGATTCATAGATTGGAAGGCAGTCCACTACAAGGCACAAACACTCTATGAATAAGGTAAATTTTAAAATTGCCGTTCAATTGGTGACAAATGTTTGGGATGTGAAAAGAAAGCAGAGACCCTGTGTGACAAAGGGGGATACTGCCAGCACTGCTATCTGGAATTTTGTAAATAATTATAGATCATTTGTGAATATAAATGTGATTTATATAAGATACTTGTGGTTACAACTATATTAGAACTGTATGTCATGTGTATATCAAACTGGTCTGTATAGACATGTGTGTTAAAAGGTATTTGTGCTTAAAATGTAACCACAGTGGGCCCTACTGGAAGAGAACAGAAAGGTACTTGCACTATTGTCACTGTTTAAATGTATATATTTTAATAGTGGAAACTGGAATACAGGAGATTAACTTCAGAAAATTGCTGAAATTAAATTACTTTATGGCTACACAATAAAAAAATGGTATCTTTCAGTTTTTAATGAGTTAGAGACATAGAGTCTGTGCTGAGAAACTTTCTGTATTGTCTTCATGGTGAAATAATTACAAGTCTTGAAATGTGGAGGAATGTAATTGTTTTATGACTTCCAGCATCTGCCAAAGATCTGAGGTCTCTGTATTTTCACAGGTAGATGCTAAATACTGCCAGCTCCCAGCAGTTGGGGGTTTCACCTGGGAAAGAGTCAGATGACAAGAAATGATGTCATTCTGCAAGCTATCCCAGCTGTAATATCTGAGATATTAATTTGAGAAGTCTCTTAGTGAGACAGGGCATTCTATATTCTGTTTTGGACCTGACAATAACCATTCACCACATCTGCCTTGATCTGATGAAGTAGGTTTCTAGGGAACAGTATAATTATCTTGGATATAGTCAGGAACATAGCAAAGCTTAGTTTAGATATTTTTCTTTCTTTATTTGAGACTGTCCTGTCATTTTTTAAATATTTCCTGTGATTTTGAACTCTAATGTCACTGTGATTATATACTGAGTATTTTCTTGTTCTTTTATTATTTATTATTAAATATATTTAAATCTTTCATTATGGCTGATCTATCTAGAGATATTTAAGTTTTGAGAGTACTTGGATATTTATTTGGTGACACTGTGTGAGCCACTCCTAATAGCCTTGCTCTTGATCACACTACTATTTGTATTAATATTAGTATTACAAAGTAAGATTGGACACCCTTTGTTAAGTAGATTGTGGCAGTGATAAATACCTTATAGTCTGGGCAAAAGGGGGCATAGATGGACAAAAGGGAATATAGCTAGTAAACAGGTGCCAGCCTTTTCCAGATGTGTGTGTGTAAATCAAACCTCAAAGAGTGTGTGTGTCAAGCTACTTGGGCAGGGGCACAAAGCACTGGTTAGATAGAGAGAGTGCTGGAGGTTTTGGCTTGGCCACTCAGCTGAGATCTCAACTCTATAGCTGTGCCAGTGGAGAATCTTATTGGGGATGTGGAGAAATATGGAGAAACCAGCTTCGAACTGACTGTGATCTCTGTGTGCTCTTAAGGGAAAATGCACTTGATGCAGAGAGCTGCATCTGGAAATACTGTGTGTACCTGTTATTCTCCCAGTATACATCCCCCACTGATGCCAGTGGTGAGGACTGAGGCTCCTTGATTACTGGTCCAGTGGAGGGTCATCATACCCTGGCAGAAACTAAGTGAACTACATCCCTTTGGAATATTTTTTAACTGCAAGAAAATGTGATGGAAAACTGGAAACTGTGGATCTATAAATTCAGTAGATTAGAAGAGAAAGATAAAAAAGGCCCACTATGCTGCATATGTCACTGGGGGAAAGGATTAAAGATATTTAACTCTCACTTTCTTTGTAGAGGAGAAAGGTAGCAGTAGTTGAGAGTGACAGGGATGAATTAAAGATTTTTATATGTGAACCAAGAAACAATTTGCCATTTATTACATATGTTTTACAATAGCATAAGGTGCTACATAGACTATAAATGCTTATGTTAATAAGCTGAAGCACAAAGCCAAGAGTACAAGTTTAGTGAGTTACACAATCCACTAATGACAGAATAATTTGTGTATATCAATGGATGAACTAAGGGGCAGAATTTTAGGAGAACCAGATGTAACCTTATGAAAAGCTATGGATAATATATATATATATATATGTGTGTGTGTGTGTGTGTGTGTGTGTGTGTGTGTGTGTCTGTGTGTGTGTGTGTGTGTGTGTGTGTGTGTGTGTGTGTGTGTATTTATTTATTTATTTTACATTTGTTGACAGGGAGTGTCCAGCTGAGCTATTGCCCTTTTTCAGCAGAGGCCCGGGGTGAAAAGCTCCAAAGATATACAATGCAATGAAAATAGCAATTCAGATACATTTCAATAAAAATAGCAGTGGAGAATTTTGGTAGTTAGAATATGTAAGCTACATACATGTATATTGTTGACAGATAAAACAGTACTATAAACAAAGGAGAATGTTAAAAAGTAGAATAAGTTGTATGTTTTGGTTTAAAAAGTGAGAGTTCAGTAAATATAAGGTTTTGTATGCAGAGTAGCAGAAACTTAAAAGGTTACATAAGAATTTCAGGGAGCAGAGTATAGAAGAGGCTTTGGAAGTTGCATAGGATGAAGTAGTTAATGGTTAGTAATTTAGTTTGACTGTACTATAATGTACTATATTTTTTTCTGAAGAAAATTATGCAGATAAAAAATGAATTAGACAATAATGCAGAATGAGAAATAAAATCAGGATATTTTGTAACAGTAATGGGTATGAGAAAAGAGATCCATGTGAAAATAAATAGAGCCCAGAAAAATACTTACAATAGATTTAATATATGTTTTATACAGTAAGAGTAGTTAAAAACGTAAGAGAAATTCTTGTCCTGCATTTAGCAAATATTGAATAATGTTTAAATTAAAAAAAAAAAAACGTGTATTCAAAAGAATTTGCATGCCATTGAATAGAAAAATATAAAAACAAGCTGTTTGTTGGTACTGCTGAAGTAAAAATACTTGAAGCAGTAATGTTTGTAAAGGCATCTGAATCACTGACATAAGAGTACAGGTCAGACTTTTAATGAAAAATGTTAAGTAGTAACAGAATCTAAAATGTGAGCTAGACAGAGGTATATAGAGTAATGTTTTATCTCTGGATACATTCGCAGCTTTGGAAATGCTTAGTTCAAAATGCAGAGCTGTGTATACATTGTAGCATGTTTTGGCCACCAAGCGGCTCTACTGGGTCAAAAACTGTTGACATGTGAATACAATAATAATAATAATAATAATAATAAAATGCACAGAATTCTTTTTCAACTAAAACACACTAAGACGTAAACTCAGAATACTTGAGTCATTTGACTTGTGAGAAACTATGAATGGTAAAACAAATCCACAATGTAAAAGCAAAAGCTTGCATTTTTAGAAAATCCATCTGACAGTCACAGAAGCATTCCAAATACTATAACAAATAATAATGGTTATGCAGATTTGTACACAGGCTTAAGAAGCTTTCCCAGAGAGTATCACATATAGAAAAATCCTGATGCTATGCCAGTAATACGTGTCCTTAAGAAAGTACCAGTAGCCTTAAGAGGTAAAATAGAGCAGGAACTGAAGTGAATGGAATGTCCCAGTTCCGTTAATAAGCAATTAAAGCCAGTGGAATGGGTGGTAGTATGGTTATTGGAAGAAAAATATGATTTACATTTGTATTGATCTGGAAGTTCTGAATAAAGTGATTGTAAGAGAACATTACCCATTGTTTATTAAAAGAGAGTATTATACAGTCCTTACAGCTGATGAAGTGGTCTAAAGAATGCTAAATGCTGATCTATTTTCAATGCTAGATAATATATTAATAATATTAATATGCTGTATGAAGACACAAATTTCTTTGACTTCCGTCTGATATTTATTAACATGAGAGGTTTCTAAATCATTTTTATACAAGTGACTAAACACTTGGAAATTATTGTAAACATAACTGATGTCCTGTTATGTGGGTCGACATAAGAAGAGCACATCAAAAGGTGTACATACTTGCTGAAATGACTAAGGCATGATAAGTTCAAGCTGTAATAAGAGCAAGTGCAATTTAAGAATGACAAGTCTTAAACACATGGACCATATTCTAATGTCAGAAGTTTTGAACCAGTGATACAGAAAAATAGGAGAAGATGTGCAAATGTCAAGCCAAAAAGAAAATTGGCATTTCAGACACTTCTAGCAATGACACAATATCTTGCAAAGTTTGTGCCTAATAGGGCTGAGCTAGCTCTAAAGATCTACTAGAGCAGGGCGTACACTGGAAACAGAGCTAAGAACAGGATAGATGTTTTGAAATGGACAACAAAACAGTTACACATATTTCAATTTTAAAATAGTATGATGTGAAAAGCCAGTTATGATGCAAGTTACAGTACTATAGAAGCTGTACTCTTATAAGACAATAGACCAAGTGCCTATGAGTCAATAGCATTTACATATGCACAGAAAGAATATGCTCAGAAAGAAAAGAAATTGATTTTGAAATTGATGTTGCATGTCTGTAATAAACAAGTTCAGATGGAAACAGATCACAAACACTTGCAAAGCATATTCAGAAGTTCTTTGTACACAGCACCTCTAAAATGCACATTATGCTACTGAATCTATTGAAGTATACAATGTAGGAGAAATACAGGTCAGAAAGGAACCACACAGTATGTTAGATACAGCATATTGACCAGATGAACATAGAGCAGAAATAGAACTAGAATGTTTGGTTATTCCACAGACAGTAATGATGGAAGAACTGGAATAAAATTTCAAAACTGTGCTGACAGTGAGAGTCTGTTACTTAAGGATATTAGTCTGTCTTGAGGAAAAATAATCAGTGAGCAAAAAAAAATCTTATTTTTCTTTCTAGGAAGAAATGTGTTGTGTCCAGGGCTTAATGTTCAAAGTTTCCAAAACAGCTCCTAAGAGACTGAGAAGACAAACGTTTGAAAAAATACATGAATCACATATGGGAATGGTAAAGAGCAAATAAAAGGCATGAGGTACTATATAGTGGCCAGGAATGTCAAGTCAGATAGAAAAAGTAGTACAGAGTTGTGTCATCTTTGTTGTACACCATAACAGTAGTCCCAAACAAGAGATGTATGCCTAACCATTTTCAGGTCATACCTGTAGTGGAGTGAGTACTCCAAGTTCCACAAAATAATAATTGTGACACACACACACACACACACACACACACACACACACACACGCACACACACACACACGCACACACGCGCACACACGCGCACACGCACGCACACACACACACGCACATACGCACACACGCACAGATGCACACACGTACACACAAGTGTGGGTAGTGCATTAATGTTTATATTTTTTCCTGTCATTATCATATGCTATAGTGGTCCATAAAAAAATGAGAAGATTTGTTCACAAGTGGAAATTTATACATATAATGTACAGTCCACATTATCTAGAGACCAGTCGACAAGTTATAGGGAGAACTATGCAGACAGTGAAAAATCTCAAGATAAAGTGATGTGACAAAAGCCACAAGGATTGATTTTTTCTCTGTGCAGCCCCTATTTGCACCTCTTCTGTCATTCCGGTAATGTGCATGAGTGGCTAACTAAGTCATATTTCTTCTTTTTTATCTCTTGGGTAACACTATGCTATGTAACAAGTCCTGAACACCAAAAACTCAAAAACATAAAACATGGCTCCTGACCAGCATGAAGTAGAAAACTCTTCCTGAATCGGTCGCTACCATCCTGCTAAAACAAGATCCTTTTTAAATTGTATGTAACCCTTTTAAATATAAGGCTGCATTTAATCTGCTCTTTAAAGCCAAACTGCACATAATCAAGATACATGACTGCTCCTCCCCTCCCCTTTTGTCTGCTTTTTGCTTGCAGGCACTCTCTTCATCTCCTCCCTGAAATTTTCAAAGCCTTGCTTCCACTTTAATATCTGTGATTCACTTGCTGTACTATGCCGGTAGTTACTGCCATCCCTTTAATCTCTGGCTACCCTCCTAATTCTAGTTGCTATGACCATTACTTGAGCACTACTGTTTGCTTTGTGCTACTAGGCCTCTCATTTATAACTCTTAACTTTAGTATCTTTGAGCTCCTCACCCCATACCCTACTCCTGTCACTACATTCACACTTTAATTCAGCTCTTATGCCTTCTAGTTAATTCCCGTTACTTACTGTTTCAGTGATTGTTTTTTATTACAGTTAAGAGATACCTGGAGCTGAACCCCCCTAACTGAAATCCTGGAGGGGGGCATACATACCCAAATCATGAAACATCTAAATGCTCACAAACTTCTGTTTAATACACAACAAGGATTTCGGCCTTTTCATAGCACCACCACTGTCCTAATGTCATTCACAGACACAGTAAGTAACCACAGAGACAATGGAAAATTTGTATCTGCAATCTTTCTGGACCTCTCTAAGGTATTCGATACAGTTAAAAACAAGAGACTCATTAATGTTCTTTCTGATCTAAATCTCAGTGAACCCACTACTGCCTGGTTCCAAAGCTATTTATCAAGTTGACAGCAAGCAGTTGAGTAGCAGAAAGACCTATCCCCCTCTACTTCCTGTTACTCTAAGAGTTCCCCAAGGTTCCATCCTAGGACCCCTACTGTTCTCTGTTTTTAGTAACAACCTTCATACTTCTATACTACATCCTTCTATCATCCAGTATGCAGACAACTCCACACTAATATTTGCTCTTCCCTTCAAGAACCACAGTCACTAATGCAAGATTCCTTTCTTTCTATCAAAGCATGGCTTACTAAATCCCAACTAAAACTGAACTCTAATAAAACCAAACTTCTGCTCTTCCTACCTACCAGATACACATCACCTAGTGTACCATTTAATATCATGTCCCGGAATAAAGCAATAATTTCTCCTGTCACTCACACCAAACTGCTTGGGGTAGAGATTGATAGGAACATGAAATTGTACATCCAAATCTCCCACACCATAAAGAAGGTTCACGAAAACCTTGGTGTTATATATAGAAATAAGCAATGTATTACAACAACTAAAGAAACAATAGCACACACACATTTCCTCTCAATGCTTACCTATGCTTTCCCAGTTCTTATTAATCTAAGAAAAACAGACACTGCAAAACTTTATTCATGTTACAATAAAACTGGCAGGTTTGCCACAGACTCTCCTTATAGGTCTCACCACTGCATAGCCCTAAAGTAACTTAAATGGTTGGAATTACCACATCTCATCCTTTATACCCAACTAACTCTAGCCCCTAAAATTCTGTATCACCCTGAAAAAACCCTGCTCTAAAAAAACTGCTTCATCCCTATACCAGTACCAGAGTGTTACACTCCAATAACAAATTCCTCCAGGATGCAACTAAAGCCAGTAATACAGCAGGTAAATCCCTCTACTCAAATTTTATAAATAAAAGATGGAATTCCTTACCCACCAACCTAACAGCTACAACCTCTATAACACAACTGAAAAAAACTTTAAAGGCTCACCTGGCTGATACATGGCTTTGGTCTTGTGCCACTCCTGACTAGTACCAACCCACAGTATAAAACTTTTCTCCTCTCTTTCATCAACTAAATTTCACACTTACTAACCAATGACTATCTACTTTCTCCTTCTTCATTCAGCATTTCCACAGTGCAGGCCACAGAACCTTCTCAGTGTATTAAACACGTTTCAGGCAAGACCTCTTTTCTATTTCTCTGACTTACGTAATACAGGGGATGTCCTATATCTCTCAGACTTATGACACATATGACTTGCTATTCTTGTCACACTTCCAGTATCAAGACACCTCCCCTTACTTGTAAAACTGCATATAATAGTTTCCATGAATGAAATGTGTATTTTAGTATAACTTTTCCTGTATCATGACACTTTCCTAAATTGTAAAATTGTATATATTAACTTCTGTGTATGAATTTTGCGTATCTTTCATTTATTGTAATAACTACTGTTCATAAACATGGAGCTTTTCTCCCCGAGCCTCTGCTGAAAAAGGACTTGTGTCCAGTAGAACTTTCCTGCTAACCAAATGTAAAATAAATAAATAAATTGTCATTTCACTGGTCTGGAATATAAGAATTCCACTGTATGAGCAACTTATTGAGAAAGGAAAATGCTGATCCTTGTCTGGGGATTGAACCCAGTCTAGGGACACAGTGTCCAGTTGAGCTGATAAAGGATAGAAGGTTGAAAAGCAGATTGCCTTTCTCATCTACATTGACAGTGCCTGAAAATCAGCACAAAATAAAGTAAATGCTGGTGAGTAATGAGCATAGGTGATAATACTATTTTATACAGACACTGCTGAAGTCTAAAAGATTTCCAGGTTGGAGACAAAGTAGGAATGCAAAATCCACGGAAAAGTCTACAGCCTGAATCGGACGTTGTTGGAAAAACAGCAGATCCAAGATCCTATTTCATTCATGGGGAAGATGTAAAGCTATATACAAGGAATTGAAAACATTTGCATAAGACAAATACACAAAAGAGTTAGGGGAAAAAATCAACCAGGAGATGCTATCAGACCTCTGAATTTATTTTTTATAATAGATTTTGGTATTGATGAAAGGAACAGTGACTGCTGCAGGTGAGGTGTTTGCCCAGGAGTACAGTAATAGAGTTCTTTTTTATGCTTATGGTGTTTTTGAATTGTGAATGAATTGGTAGCATTTTGCTTGGCAGTATAGTGAGTCCCGTCAGAATTTTTAAGTGGAGGTACAGACCTTCTCTGGCGCTGGTCGTTTGTTATGATGGACCAAGTACTGTCTTGTAATCAGACCTTTAGGAAGAGCAAGGTGGAAGAGGCAATTTTTTACCTCTCCCTGCCCACCCGATCATTAGTAAGGATGGAGATTCCCACTCCCCACTTGACCTTAGCTCGTAAAGTAGCATGCTTACATTTCGTAAGTGTATTTTGCTTTCACAAAAGCAGCTTTCAGATTCTAGTGTGTCTAATTATTGCTTTAGGCAGCAGTCCTCAAGAGTTCTAAAAACGTAAATGCTAAATATTAAAACGCCTACCCAAGAATTAACTTGTATTTTGATATTGCAAATGTTGTCCAAACAAATAATACTGCTGTTAAGCATAGTGGGATTTTTTAAAGAGTTTAAATAACATTAACACTGAAGCTTTAGAACAGCAACTGTTGTCAGGAAAGGGAAAGAGTTAATTCTGGTTGGTATAACAACTAAGTCTGTCCCTGTTAATATAATTCTGAGGTGTCCTGGGAGACATTTGGCTTTTGGAAGTATGGCACAGTGATATTTTCTTTTAGGGGCTCTTGGTATTAGCTATTTTCCATTTGAGTGGCATGAAACTATTTGTCAAGCTGAGACTGGAAAGATGACTGAGAGGTTGGATAATAATTGTCCTTGAAGGGAGAGGTGGACCAGGGTGTAAGTTATTTACATGTGTGGGTGCACCAGGTGTGATTCTTTTCAAGGGGTACTTCAAGAGAATATCAGCTAAGGATTTAGCAGCAGAGTGTCATTGAACCATCTTGCTTTTAGCTTGCTTTCTCTCTTTGGCTCTATAAATCTTTGTGAAGAAGTATTGTCACAAGTATTGTCTCACTTGAACTGCATTAAGACAAATATTGTTCCTAACTCACTGATGGCCCATTAGGTATGTATGTGCATGTAACTGAAACTAGAAAACTACCAGCCAGATGCTGAAAAGCTGAGTAAAGTGATGCAAGAACAAAAAATCACACTAAGATTTTTAAAAGCAAATTGTGGTATTTTTTGCATACTTAAATGCCACATACATCACTTGCTTGGGAACACTGCCATATGCATAGAGTATTTTTTCAGTGTGCCTCTATCATGGCTGTAGTGTTATGCTTACAAAGTATGCATGGCCAATTTAGCTGTACAGAAGAAAAGTTTGCTGTTGAAGTTCAGCCTTGTACTTGTATGAAAGTTACTTCATTCTCTCAGTAACTCTGTATGTTTTGTAGAAAACTAAGAAATTCTGTTCTGTCAGTATGTAACCAAGGCCCACAGCCATACATCTCAACTTCTTGCACAAAAATTCTGGACAGTGTCAAAAATAATGCAAGACAAAGCCTCAAAAATAGGGACAAATTTTAAATGTTGCTCTTATAGACTTAGAAAGTTGCTAGAATAAAAGATCTTATGTTACCGTACATTTTCTGAAGGATATGAAGCCTGAAACTGAAATGCCTGTCATTATTTAGTGAATTTAGTCCTCACTGATTTGCCACAAAAATACAGAAAATCACAAATTTTATGAGGAAAAGACCAAAAATATGAGGTAAAAATCTGGACATTCTGCAAAAATCTGGACAGCTGAGAGGTATGAACAGGTCTAATTTGCATAAAATATTTATTTAGTGCTCTTAAACAGAAGCAATGTGCATAACAGTAGTGCAAATACTGCACAGTGAGAGAATAGTGCACCCATGCCTTTACTTAGTAAATTGCTCTTTTTGAACCATATAAAAGTCTTAGATTTCTCATTAAATGCCATGAGAATGTTTTCACCGTGCACGTATAATGTATACTTGCCATAACATGATTTCAGTGAAAGATATATTGCTCTCATTTTCCTACAGAAAACGTGAGTGCTTTGAGTGTGTTGATATTGTATATATGCCCATGTTAACTTGGCAGCAAGGTGATATGTCTCTTTAGAGGCTGAACATTGTTTAGACTTTTGGCTGTGTAGTTCTCTAACTGTGAAAACTTGCACTTTCGTATCTCTGACAGAGTAAACAGGGTATCTACAAACTTCCACTGTAAATGCAGGACAACAGAAAATATTTTGCCTTTCTGATGTAATCTTATGGGGACACAGAGTACACCAGAAGATAATTCTGGCTTGGAAAAAAATGACATCTGCATGGCAGTCCTTATCAGACCATTTCAGGGTATAACAAATTAAAGTACAAGCAATTTAGAGTGATGCAAGGACATTGGTATTTAATAGAGCATTTACATAAATACATAAATTGAAAATACTTTTTTTCAGTTTTTGGGTTGAGTTTTCATTTAAGCATATTGTGTGGCTTTTTGATTAGTTTCAGTTTTAAACTATAACAATATAAAATATTTCAGTTTGTTTATCTGAAACTTCTTTCCATGGAGATGGAATGGCTGATAATATAAGGGAGCTCTAGTGATATGAAATGATCGATTCAAAAACAGCCACACGCTTTTAGATAAAACACATTTTCAGCTACTAAGAATGACAAAAGCAACCCATGAAGAAGATAACATATAGTTTTAAATGTTATTGCAACTGGTAGCTCATTGAAAAAGCCACTGCCCAGGTTCACAATGTTCTCTTCAAAGAAAATATGAAAAATGCTAGGTTTCCATTTCCTGATTAATTAACTGACCACAGATCTATTGCTTCCTTATATTTTTATGCAGCTATCATATATGTTCTTTGACTTCCCTAAAAATAACTTACAAAAGCACATAAAATTACATTCCACAGAAGAAGTGTGGATGGTACATGAGTACGGAGGGATATTAATGTTCGAAGGAAGAAGCAGATGACTTAAGGAAAGCCTTTCCACTGTACAGAACCTAAGGAAATAATTAAAAAAAAAACAGTTGTCAGAGCTGCATAGAGTAGAATATTGTCTTGACTATGTAGACCTGAAATACACTGCTGTTGCATTAGAACTTGCTGTTGCCATGGTTGCGGCAGGTTGAGATATACCAGTGCAGTGGCAAAGAAATAACCTGTAAATGTTCCAAAGTCAACTTTGTAATTTCACTAATGCAGAAGCAAAGATAAAGATGGTGATGGTGTGCTTATAACATGAATTATGAAAATGTTTTGTCAAGTTCTGTAACCTCATCATTGCAAGACCTTTACATCTGTCTTTGTTCAAGTGTGGTGCACAACCTTATCATTGTTGCATGCATTGTGTATTGTTTAGATACCAGTATTTCCTATACTGCCACAGCTGAATGACTATCTGAGCCTACATTCTCTGTGGATGACAAACTTTTAATGACTTCATATCAATTAAGAAAGCATTCAGGAGGAACATTTTTGACACATCTTTTAAAATAATATTTTGCCACTGCAGTAAGTCTTTACATGAAGTTAGATTAACAATCTGTGAGCCGTTACTTTAAAAATAGCTCTTAGATGCACATAAAGACATTTTATTGACACATTGATAATTACCAGTTTAGTGAACTTCTGTCTCCACTTCGTTATTTGATGTGCCTTCAGAATGTAATTTATCTCAAGACTGACTTTTGAGAAAGCAAGACATTGTTTTATATTCTGATTTTATTAAAGAAATGTAAAAGCATATCAGAGTATGAAAGACGTAGTACATTGTATATGATAAGTACTAATTTGAACAATATGCAATGTTTGTATTATATACAAAGTAACCATTTGATGCACTAGAGTACATTGTATCCCATGGAAAACACATTAATTTTGTTCCAGCACAGCTGCCTAACTTTTTGGGAAACATTGTAAGTCACCAAATGTGAATTCATAAAATCACAATCCACAGAAAATAAGTTACCAAACAAGCAAAATACCAGATATATGTCCAGAGTTAAAGCTGTTTTGAAGGAGGCAAACTTCTCAACATTGCTCAACCCCAGCTGTTAAAACATCAAAGTGACATGGTTATAGAACCTCAAGGACAAGAGATGTTCCTTTTTCTTCAAGGCTGTAGGACCTTGAAGGTAAGGAGGTGTGGGGTACACAGCATTCTGCAAGAACAACTTCAACTGCAGGCTTGTTATTCTATGTTCCCTGGTCAGAATTTTGCCAGCACAGTGATTTATTTATGGAATCGTCTTCTTCTTTCAGCTTTTTCCGGTGAGGGGTCGCCACTGCTAAACAATGGTCCACAGAATGATAACCACTGCACCACCGTGGCTGCCCTTGACTAATTTATGGAATAATGGCACTAAAAAACTATAGAAAATGAAGCTCTTCTGTAACTACTGACTTCTCAAAACCTATAGATTAATAGATGATGAAGGACAAGATAATATAGGTGCTATAATTATAGCTTGATTAGGGATCAGTTTCATAAATCACCTTAAGGGCATTAGATAGCATAGCAGGGAAATTAGTGTCATGGCATACTATACTGCATTTATAAGTTCTGTATCTTTATAATATAATCATTTAGCTTAGGCAGTAGTAGGCCATGCTGGACTAATCAAAAGCAGATAACGGTGTTAGAGTGGATGGATCCCTAATGTATAATAAGCAAAAACTGCAAAAAAGATCCATCCAAAGTAGAATCTTCACTGGGTAATACATTAAAGCTCCTGTATTGGTGGCCCGTGTGATATATGCAAATGACCCCCAAAGGACTTGCCATTGTTTCAGCTACATGGCTACTAAATGTCCACAACTTCATTTTTTTTTTTACTTTTAAGTCTTTATGGGTACATCCAGGTCAATAAAGCCAAACCTCAGTAGCTGTAGACATTAGTGTTTTGTCCTTTTTTACCTCATCAGTACTGCAAAAGTGGATTGTCTGGCTATACTTTAGAAACACAGAGCTTAAAATTAAGCTTGATGTCCATAAACATTAGGGTGATACTGAAATATCCCAAATAACACCCAAACCAAAAGTCATAAAGGTCACACAGACAAACTAAAAACTGCAAGAAAGATACACCCATTCTTTGGGG
Organism: Protopterus annectens; assembly: GCF_019279795.1. NCBI lineage: Eukaryota > Metazoa > Chordata > Ceratodontiformes > Protopteridae > Protopterus > Protopterus annectens. The sequence goes on from NC_056750.1 coordinate 642,672,241, forward strand.
CAGTTTGCAGGCACCCTAATGTTTATGGACATCAAGCTTGATTTCAAGCTCTGTGTTTCTACAGTAAAGTCAACTAATCCACTTATACTGTGCTGATGAGGTAAAAACATGGATGTATACAGGTAGTGGGGTTTGGCTTTATTGAGGAAGCAGGTATTTAAATGTGTTTATAGAATTGGTAATTCAGAATATTTTTTAACTGATTGATGATTTTGAGCTTACCCAATTACAAATTAATGGTTGCAGTATTTAAAACAAAATATGGGTTCAGGCACCTAGCCAGCATGACATTCCCCTGTGGTACATTTGTTTGGGGACACATGGCTGAAATGACATTCAGTTGCAGAGAAAAATGTCTGTTGTGAATTCCCTGTGGTCAAAGAGAAGAATGCAGTGCCATGCCTACAACTTTAATAACCAAATGCACAGTGGGAAAATAATGTCCATGGCCCCCAAGGCAACATGAGACAGCAGGCAGTATGGCAGGCATCAACAGCAATCTGGTCAGTGGGTAGGTCAATGGCAGTAAAAATCCAGCACACAATGGGCAGTGCCTTTATAAGTGGTGTGTGTGAACCACTAATCCTTTCACATTATCTAGAGAACATTACCTAAAATGCATACTGGAGCATAAATGTGACTACATGGGCATGCTAGATATTCTGAATGCTGTAACACATCTCTACATGTTGTAGTTACATAAGCATGTACTGCACACTGGGCCCAACACTCATTAGTTCTTCATTAGTTCTAGTGTGTCCTTCTCTTTGCCCACAGGGAATTCAGAAAAAGCCATATTTCTCTGCAGCTAAGTGTTACTTCAGCCATGTGTCCCCAAACAAATGTACCACAGGGGAATGTCACGCTGGCTAGGTGCCTGAACCCACACAGAAGACAAAAAATGCTCTAGTAATTGAGAAATGCTCTATTAATACTCTAGTAATTGAGAAATGCTAGGATGTTTTATGCTTTGGGAGACTATTAGGATGGACTGAAGTGATACGTAGTTATCGTATATTACTTGGAATAAGTATGTTCTAGAGAGTGTGGCAGTACTGGGGGGGTCTATGACTGGTAAAACGACATGTGCACAGGTACAGCAATTGTCTCGGTTAGATAATAATCATGACATTTTGTATTTAGAATCGTTTTTGATTCTTTAAGTCATTAAGCAATTCGTTCCACACTCTAAGCATTGAGCTACAAAAGACTGCATCTTGAAATGAACTATTACTTTAGATGGAACAAATGTTTCTTATTTAGGGCTTTCTCAACTATGTAATGAGATCATGCCAAATGATATATTTGATTGGTTGTGGTCTGGTAGTATCATGGAAGTGATGAAATGCAAAGGAAAAGTGAACAGGATATATGCTGTTTAAGAGACCCAACCAATTCAAGTAAGTTTGTTCCATGCAGTGCTGTTCACTGGATATACCCTCAGAGACAAATATTGTTATTTTGTAATAAATTACTTCTAATTTAGTGCTCAAGTGTTTTCAGGTTAGTGAATAGCGTCATAGAATAGTTCAATCAGAACAAAGACAGGAAACAGTTTAAACTTCTTGCATGTCAGGAACAGTTTGTTTTTGCTTAGACATCCATCAGTATGACTGCATTGTTATTGTTGTCACTATATGTTTGTGCATTGATAAGAAGTCATAGGTTCATAGGTTCATAGGTAGGTACTAGGCTATCGGCCCAAGGGCCTAAGTAAGCCTAACCAACAAGGTTTCCTGGCTTATGTCACCCAGGAAAGTTAATTTCCTGTGCCCGTGTCGAACAGAGCCACAGAAGTGATCCCCAGGGTGTATTTCCTATTTCCCATCCACTCATCAAGATTTTTCTTGGAGTGCTAATGAGGAACTTTTCTTGACATAGATGAGTAGCTTGTTCCAGAGTGTAGGAAGTTTGTGGTACAGGAATCTATCCCTCCAGCATGTCCTGTTTATTGTGGTGACAAGGTTTAGGTCCCTAGAGTATGTAGCTCGGAAGGATTGGGATTTCTTTAGGTGTAGCATGTCCAACAGCTCTGGGTTTAACATAGCTTTATATGTTAGGCAGAGATCTCCTCGGAGTAGGCAATATGCTACAGAGTAAAGCTGGAGTTTTTTGAGATGGTCAGTGTAGGGCATCGGTTTGAGGCCAGTAATCCTCTGTGAGGTACTTCTTTGGCCTTTTCAGCTGCTGCAGATGTCTTGTGAGGTACATTCCAATAGGGACTTTGTACTCTATAATAGGTCTAATGAGTGCTGAGTAGAGGGGAACAATGACCTCTTTTTTCCTGGATGAGAACCCTTTTGTGATGAGGTGTGCCACATAGAAGGATTTCCTGACTCATGTGGCAATGTGATTATCAAATTAGAGACTACTGTCCACCTAGGTCCCAAGGTCTCTTATCACACATTCAGCATTAAGTAGACTGCTGTTTATGTGGTAGTTCATGGGTACAGAATTTTTACCAAAGGGGATGACAATGTACTTTTTGGCATTGAGCTTGAGGCCATGCCTCTGACAGCAGACATCTGTCTCAGTGAGGCCCTTTTGTAGAATGTCCACATCATTTGGGGACTCGACTATGGCTCCTAGTTTGCAGTCATCTGTGAACTTTGTTAGCCAGAGGCCTTTTGTGTTAGCCTGTACTTCAGAGAATTATATACCAAACAGGAAAGGTCCCAGGACTGAACCCTGTGGTACTCCACTTGTCACTGGTTTGAAGTCAGATTTGGAGTCTGCAACTTTTACAGTGTGGGTTCTGTCAGTGAGCCAGCTGGCAACCCATCTTGTGACATAGGGATTTATACCTAGTTTAGTGAGTTTAGCTATAATTCCAGAATCATCTATAACAACATCAAGGGATATGATCAATGGTTTGCCTTTTACAGGTCATATGGAATTTAAATTAATAGTGAAGACATTATGTCTCAGAAAGAAAACAGTCATTAGTGTGGTGCTAGTTCAGTGAGGTGGCTGACTGCATGAAAACATTTGTCCTTCTATGGAACTTATTTTGAAGTTAAGGGATGTAAAATGGTACAGAATGGGGGGGGGCTTGGGAGGGGAGTAAATGAAACAGGAGTCTTTAATCAATGGTACCTAAATGTTTAGCAGATCTGGAGACTTTAAAATAATGTGGTGTTTCCACCTGTTGTTTAAGAGAAGGCTGCTGTAGAGAACTGAACAAATAAGTAACCCTACTGATTTTAACTTGTGCAGTTAGAAGTTTAAAAGGGAGGGCTGAATTTGAAATATGCAAATCACAGTAAACAATTTAGACTAGGGTATAACTGTAAATAGAGTGGAAGAAACAATCACTGTGACATGTGTGGGAATCAAGAGATTTGCCAAGACCACATCAGTGACCACTGTGTAACATGGAGGCACACGGACATTGACACAGATGACCATCTATTTAATGGCTAAAATAAAAATGGCATTGCCTGCTGCAGCCAGAAACATGATAAAACTAAATCAGAGTTATCAATACTATGACTGGGGAACACCTGAAACACACAGTATAGTGGGGCAGTTATGCAAGCTGTAGACAAGCCCTACATTACAAGTGACTATACAGAAGTAAATGATTTTAATGTCCCAAAAGTGGAGTAATTTGCTGCACAACCTCCTTTTCCTGTCATAAAAAATGAACAGCAGTGATTCTTGTGAATCTCTGCAGATATCAGTTTTGACCACTGATCCTTTATGCTATTGAAGGGCATCTCTCCATTTCCGGTTGTCTGACATACTCGGCTGCTGGCAGTCATGAACAAATAGCTGTCTTACTGAAATGTACTATTACGGTCGTTTCAATGGCAATGTCCTTTCTTAGTCTTCGTTTTTACTGACTGTGTAGTCCTGTGCAGTCTTAGTCTTATAAAAGATGCCAGTAGTCCACTTACCAAAGTTCTGCAAGGCTGTTGAAGACTTAAAAACATTTTCAGTCCAGGATTAGTGTAAAGGTCTCATTTACCTCTATACACCGGTCAGTTTTGGTTCTAGGCCTTAAAGTGAAATTGGTATTACTTTCCATTTTTTTCACTGGGATTATTGCATATTTGGTGGGCTGTGGATTGAACCTAGTACTATTAAAGGTGAAAGATTAATTTGTGATGATGAACATCCTTTTGTTGATACCACGCTTGAAAGAGATATCTGTGTAACCTAGATGCACAAAAAGGGATTTCATTTCTAACAGAATGTTTAATGATTTCTGTTTGTTAATTCCATCATGTTATTTAATACAAGCCATCTTGGCAGTCTGAGAAGCACATATTTTGCAGTTACTGACTGCACAATGTTTTAAAGCTTGCCAGCAGTTTTCATATCTGTAGTTTCCTTTCCAGTATGCCTGAGAACAATTATAACATTTTCTTTCATAAGCTTTAAATTAACTTTAGGCATTTCAGCGTAGAACATTTTCCCTCTGAAAGTGCTAACATTTGTCTATTACTGTTCTGGTACTGTGTATATTTGCTTTTCTGTCCTGGATTTAAAAAAAAAAACACTCCAAGAACTCCCATAGTGTAACTGTCAAATTGTCTGTATCAAGGAAAACAGCAGATCTAAGTACTGATCGTATCTGACATCAGACACCCTGA